>NC_069502.1:679170770-679252995 GCF_027579735.1 Bombina bombina | reverse complement strand
AGGGCCAAGTTCATACGGTTTCAATCAGACAACATGACAACTGTTGCGTACATCAACCATCAGGGGGGAACAAGGAGTTCCCTGGCGATGGAAGAAGTGACCAAAATCATTCTATGGGCGGAGTCTCACTCCTGCCACCTGTCTGCTATCCACATCCCAGGAGTGGAAAATTGGGAAGCGGATTTTCTGAGTTGTCAGACATTGCATCCGGGGGAGTGGGAACTCCATCCGGAAATCTTTGCCCAAGTCACTCAGCTGTGGGGCATTCCAGACATGGATCTGATGGCCTCTCGTCAGAACTTCAAGGTTCCTTGCTACGGGTCCAGATCCAGGGATCCCAAGGCGGCTCTAGTGGATGCACTAGTAGCACCTTGGACCTTCAAACTAGCTTATGTGTTCCCGCCGTTTCCTCTCATCCCCAGGCTGGTAGCCAGGATCAATCAGGAGAGGGCGTCGGTGATCTTGATAGCTCCTGCGTGGCCACGCAGGACTTGGTATGCAGATCTGGTGAATATGTCATCGGCTCCACCTTGGAAGCTACCTTTGAGACGAGACCTTCTTGTTCAGGGTCCGTTCGAACATCCGAATCTGGTTTCACTCCAGCTGACTGCTTGGAGTTTGAACGCTTGATCTTATCGAAGCGAGGGTTCTCAGATTCTGTTATCGATACTCTTGTTCAGGCCAGAAAGCCTGTAACTAGAAAGATTTACCACAAAATTTGGAAAAAATATATCTGTTGGTGTGAATCTAAAGGATTCCCTTGGGACAAGGTTAAGATTCCTAGGATTCTATCCTTCCTTCAAGAAGGATTGGAAAAAGGATTATCTGCAAGTTCCCTGTAGGGACAGATTTCTGCCTTGTCTGTGTTACTTCACAAAAAGCTGGCCGCTGTGCCAGATGTTCAAGCCTTTGTTCAGGCTCTGGTTAGAATTAAGCCGGTTTACAAACCTTTGACTCCTCCTTGGAGTCTCAATTTAGTTCTTTCAGTTCTTCAGGGGGTTCTGTTTGAACCCTTGCATTCCGTTGATATTAAGTTATTATCTTGGAAAGTTTTGTTTTTAGTTGCAATTTCTTCTGCTAGAAGAGTTTCAGAATTATCTGCTCTGCAGTGTTCTCCTCCTTATCTGGTGTTCCATGCAGATAAGGTGGTTTTACGTACTAAACCTGGTTTTCTTCCAAAAGTTGTTTCTAACAAAAACATTAACCAGGAGATTATCGTACCTTCTCTGTGTCCGAAACCAGTTTCAAAGAAGGAACGTTTGTTGCACAATTTGGATGTTGTTCGCGCTCTAAAATTCTATTTAGATGCAACAAAGGATTTTAGACAAACATCTTCCTTGTTTGTTGTTTATTCCGGTAAAAGGAGAGGTCAAAAAGCAACTTCTACCTCTCTCTCTTTTTGGATTAAAAGCATCATCAGATTGGCTTACGAGACTGCCGGACGGCAGCCTCCCGAAAGAATCACAGCTCATTCCACTAGGGCTGTGGCTTCCACATGGGCCTTCAAGAACGAGGCTTCTGTTGATCAGATATGTAGGGCAGCGACTTGGTCTTCACTGCACACTTTTACCAAATTTTACAAGTTTGATACTTTTGCTTCTTCTGAGGCTATTTTTGGGAGAAAGGTTTTGCAAGCCGTGGTGCCTTCCATTTAGGTGACCTGATTTGCTCCCTCCCTTCATCCGTGTCCTAAAGCTTTGGTATTGGTTCCCACAAGTAAGGATGACGCCGTGGACCGGACACACCTATGTTGGAGAAAACAGAATTTATGTTTACCTGATAAATTACTTTCTCCAACGGTGTGTCCGGTCCACGGCCCGCCCTGGTTTTTTTAATCAGGTCTGATAATTTATTTTCTTTAACTACAGTCACCACGGTACCATATGGTTTCTCCTATGCAAATATTCCTCCTTAACGTCGGTCGAATGACTGGGGTAGGCGGAGCCTAGGAGGGATCATGTGACCAGCTTTGCTGGGCTCTTTGCCATTTCCTGTTGGGGAAGAGAATATCCCACAAGTAAGGATGACGCCGTGGACCGGACACACCGTTGGAGAAAGTAATTTATCAGGTAAACATAAATTCTGTTTTTTTTTTGTGTTTTAAAATGTCCCTTTTGATCTTACTGTAAATTTATATACTGTTTATAACCAACAATATATTTTAGCTCAAATAACAAAAAAGGTACTCTACCTTTTTATCTCTGGTTATGTTAAACCAAGTGAATAATAAACTATTTCAAAATATAAGTGACTTTCATGTAATGCTTACCAGTACTTCAAGATGTATTGTATTTTTTTTCACTTTATGTAGCAAGATAGATTTAAGAAATATCCATCATGCTTAGTTGCCTTTTACTTAGAATAGAGAAGTACATTATTCAGTTTCAAAGTAATGTGGCCAAAATGATTTCCTAGTATAATTCTTATTGTGTTGTAATGTGACATAAGGGTAGTGGTTTTGTAATAGCTACTGAAATCCTGTCCCTGAGAAATGTAAGCTATGACACCTCAGCGATATTGACATATCTCAAGTACTAAGGGCATAAACATGGTTTACAGTGTCAAGTACTGCATATGTGTAGGTATGTGGGACTAATACAGGTTTTGTATACAGTTAAAGGGATATTAAACAGTAAATCCATCCTAGACATGTTTTCAAAGCAATATTAAGCCTTTGCATTTGTAGATGTATTTCTTTTATACAGGTGGGGAGATGCCATCATCCATTACTCCTCAGAATTTTTCTTCCCTACCACTATTAGGAGGTAAAGATTCCTAAACCCTCTATAAAAACTAAACTCTATAAAACCCGTCCAAAATCACTGGCAACTCAATCTTGTCTTTGCCTCTGCTGGAGGTGGTCGAAGAATGAAGATTTGCATTTGATTCTTCAGGGAGATGGGTTTCTAGAAGGAGTTGAGGCTCATTTCCCTTCAGAGTACAGTGATTGTTGGAGGGATGTATCTGGAGTATAGATAGAGGAATGTATTTCACCTATTGGGATTTAGTCACAGGCTACTCCATGGATGCTGGAGGGACTTGTCCTTTGCCGCTTCCTATTGGTACGTCGATATACTCCTGTTAGGTTATTGTTATATATATTTATTATATATGTATATGACCTTGCGACAGTTCTATATTTCTTCTATAAGGTACGACGAGTGCACGGATTCATCCTTTACTTGTGGGATATTATCCTCCTGCTAACAGGAAGTGGCAAAGAGCACCACAGCAGAGCTGTCTATATAGCTCCTCCCTTAGCTCCACCCCCCAGTCATTTGCCTACTCTAAGTACTAGGAAGGGTAAAGTGAAAGAGGTGATAAAATATTAGTTTTTAATTTCTTCAAGCAAGAGTTTTTTGTTTTAAATGGTACCGGTGTGTACTATTTACTCTCAGACAGCAGATGGATGAAGACTTCTGCCTGGAGGATGATGATCTTAGCATTTGTCACTAAGATCCAGTACAGCTCCCACAGAGGCTGAGGAGTGCAGGAAACTTCAGTGTGAGGAACGTTTTCATGCTATATAGCAGTGAGGTATGTTCAGTCATTTTTTCTGGAGAGACACTGTATTTCAGAAAGGCTGACAGTATCCCCATGAGGGTAAGCAGTAATACTAAGCGCTATAGAAGGGCATTACTAAGCTTGCAATAAGGGGCTAATTAAATGTTTGTGGGCAAACGTTTTGTAACTGGGAGTGCTTTTAACGTTTTGTGGGCAATAACGTTTTTTGGGCAACTTTATTGAGGGTACACTTGGCTTATTTTTTGGGTCTCGGAACCCACATGGCTAGTTTAAAACCTCTCTGGTGCGGTTCTTTGACATCGAGTGAGATGGGCGGGGCCTATTTTCGCGCCTCAGATGCGCAGTTGTTTTCACTCAGCAAGCAGCATCAAAGATCCTATGGATAAAAAATTAGAGGGTCTCCTTAAGAAAATATTTGTTCATCAGGGTTTTCTTCTCCAACCTATAGCATGCATTGTTCCTGTAACTACTGCAGCTGCTTTTTGGTTTGAGGCTCTAAAGGTTGAGACCCCATTAGATGATATTCTGGATAGAATTAAGGCTCTCAAGCTAGCTAATTCTTTCATTACAGATGCCGCTTTTCAACTGGCTAAATTAGCGGCAAAGAATTCAGGTTTTTCCATTTTAGCGCGTAGAGCGTTATGGCTTAAGTCCTGGTCTGCTGATGTGTCATCAAAATCTAAGCTTTTAGCCATCCCTTTCAAAGGTAAGACCCTATTCGGGCCTGAACTGAAAGAGATCATTTCAGACATCACTGGAGGGAAAGGCCATGCCCTTCCTCAGGATAAGACAAATAAGATGAGGACCAAACAAAATAATTTTCGTTCCTTTCAAAACTTCAAAGGTGGTCCCTCTATCTTTTCCCCTGCTGCAAAACCAGAGGGGAATTTTGCTCAATCCAAGTCAGTCTGGAGACCTAACCAGACTTGGAACAAAGGTAAACAGGCCAAGAAGCCCGCTGCTGCCTCCAAGACAGCATGAAGGGGTAGCCCCTGATCCGGGACCGGATCTAGTAGGGGGCAGACTTTCTCTCTTTGCTCAGGCTTGGGCAAGAGACGTTCAGGACTCCTGGGCTTTAGAAATCGTATCCCAGGGATATCTTCTAGATTTCAAAGATTCTCCTCCAAGGGGGAGATTTCAACTTTCTCAATTATCTGCAAACCAGACAAAAAGAGAGGCGTTTTTACGCTGTGTAGAAGACCTATATACCATGGGAGTGATCTGCCCAGTTCCGAAAGCAGAACGGGCAGGGGTTTTACTACAATCTGTTTGTGGTTCCCAAAAAAGAGGGAACCTTCAGACCAATTTTATATCTCAAGATCCTAAACAAATTCCTCAGAGTCCCATCCTTCAAGATGGAGACCATTCGGACTATTTTACCAATGATCCAGGAGGGTCAATATATGACCACTGTGGACTTAAAGGATGCGTATCTACACATCCCTATCCACAAAGATCATCCTCGGGTTCGCCTTTCTGGACAAGCATTACCAGTTTGTGGCTCTTCCCTTCGGGTTGGCCACAGCTCCCAGAATTTTCACAAAGGTGCTAGGGTCCCTTCTGGCTGTTCTAAGGCCGCGGGGCATAGCAGTGGCGCCTTATCTGGACGATATCTTAATCCAGGCGTCGACTTACCAACTAGCCAAGTCTCACACGTACATCGTGTTGGCTTTTCTAAGATCTCACGGGTGGAAGGTGAACGTAAAAAAGAGTTCACTTATCCCTCTCACAAGAGTTCCATTCCTGGGAACTCTGATAGATTCGGTGGACATGAAAATTTTTCTGACTGAGGTCAGGAAGTCAAAGATTTTAACCACCTGCCGAGCTCTTCATTCCATTCCTCGGCCGTCAGTGGCTCAGTGTATGGAGGTAATCGGACTAATGGTAGCGGCAATGGACATAGTTCCGTTTGCTCGCTTGCATCTCAGACCACTGCAACTATGCATGCTCAATCAGTGGAATGGGGATTATGCAGATATATCTCCTCAGATAAATCTGGATCAAGAGACCAGAGCCTCTCTTCTTTGGTGGTTGTCTCAGGATCATCTGTCCCAGGGAATGTTTCCCCACAGGCCAGCGTGGGTCATAGTGACGGCGGACGCCAGCCTATTAGGCTGGGGTGCAGTCTGGAATTCCCTGAAAGCACAGGGTTTGTGGTCTCAGGAGGAGGCTCTCCTCCCGATAAATATTCTAGAACTGAGAGCGATATTCAACGCGCTTCAGGCGTGGCCTCAGCTGGCTTTGACCAGATTCATAAGATTCCAGTCGGACAATATCACGACTGTAGCATATATCAAGCATCAGGGGGGAACAAAGAGTTCTCTAGCGATGATAGAGGTTACCAAAATAATTAGATGGGCAGAGACCCACTCTTGCCATCTATCAGCAATCTATATCCCAGGAGTGGAGAACTGGGAAGCAGATTGCCTAAGTCATCAGACTTTTCATCCGGGGGAGTGGGAACTCCATCCGGAGGTGTTTGCACAATTGATTCAGCAATGGGGCACACCAGAATTGGATCAGATGGCGTCTCGTCAGAACGCCAAACTTCCTTGTTACGGGTCCAGGTCAAGGGATCCTCAGGCAGTACTGATAGATGCTCTAGCAGTACCCTGGTCGTTCAACCTGGCTTATGTGTTTCCACCATTTCCTCTCCTTCCTCGTTTGATTGCCAGAATCAAACAGGAGAGAGCTTCGGTGATTTTGATAGCACCTGCGTGGCCACGCAGGACTTGGTATGCAGACTTGGTGGACATGTCATCTCTGCCACCATGGACTCTGCCACTGCGACAGGACCTTCTGATTCAAGGTCCGTTGAAGCATCCAAATCTAATTTCTCTGCAACTGTCTGCTTGGAGATTGAACGCTTGATTTTATCAAAGCGGGGTTTCTCTGAGTCGGTCATAGATACCTTGATTCAGGCTCGAAAGCCTGTCACCAGGAAGATCTATCATAAGATATGGCGTAAATATCTTTTTTGGTGCGAATCCAAAGGCTACTCATAGAGTAAGATCAGGATTCCTAGGATTTTGTCCTTTCTTCAAGAAGGATTGGAGAAAGGATTGTCCGCTAGTTCCTTAAAAGGACAGATATCTGCTCTGTCTATTCTATTGCACAAGCGTCTGGCAGATGTCCCAGACATTCAGGCTTTTTGTCAGGCTTTAGTTAGAATCAAGCCTGTGTTTAAACCTGTTGCTCTGCCATGAAGTCTAAATTTAGTTCTTAATGTTCTTCAGGGGGTTCCGTTTGAACCCATGCACTCCATAGATATTAAAATTCTATCTTGGAAAGTTCTGTTTCTAGTTGCTATCTCTTCAGCTCGAAGGGTTTCTAAATTATCTGCATTACAATGTGATTCGCTTTATCTTGTTTTCCATGCTGATAAGGTGGTTTTGCGTACCAAACCTGGGTTCCTCCCTAAGGTGGTTACCAACAGGAATGTCAATCAGGAGATTGTTGTTCCTTCTCTGTGTCCTAATCCTTCTTCTAAGAAGGAACGCTTATTGCACAACTTGGACGTGGTTCTTGCTTTGAAGTTCTATCTGCAGGCAACCAAAGATTTTTCTTTGTTGTCTATTCTGGAAAACGTAGGGGCTATGGCTACCTTTTTGCTTTTGGCTGAAAAGCATCATCCGTTTGGCTTATGAGACTGCTGGACAGCAGCCTCCTGAAAGAATTACTGCAAACTCTACTAGAGCGGTGGCTTCCACGTGGGCTTTTAAAAATGATGCTTCTGTTGAACAGATTTGTAAGGCTGCGACTTGGTCTTTGTTTCATACCGTTTCCAAATTTTCCAAATTTGATACTTTTGCTTCTTCGGAGGCTATTTTTGGGAGAGAGGTTCTGCAAGCAGTGGTGCCTTCTGTTTAGGTTCCTGTCTTGTCCCTCACTTCATCCGTGTCCTTAAGCTTTGGTATTGGTATCCCACAAGTAAGGATGAATCCGTGGACTCGGTACATCTTGCAAAAGAAAACAAAATTTATGCTTACCTGATAAATTTCTTTCTTTTGCGATGTACCGAGTCCACGGCCCACCCTGTCTATTCAAGACAGATAGTATTTTTTATTGAAAACTTCAGTCACCTCTGCACCTTATAGTTTCTCCTTTTTCTTCCTTGGCCTTCGGTCGAATGACTGGGGGGTGGAGTTAAGGGGGGAGCTATATAGACAGCTCTGCTGTGGTGCTCTCTTTGCCACTTCCTGTTAGGAAGGATAATATCCCACAAGTAAGGATGAATCCGTGTACTCGGTACATCGCAAAAGAGAGAAATTTATCAGGTAAGCATAAATTTTGTTTTTAAGACAGATTTATTTAATTTTTCGAAAACTTCAGTCACCTCTGCACCTTTTTAGCCTTTCCTTTTCTCTACCTATAACCTTCAGCTGAATGACTGGAGGTGGAGGGGAAGGGAGGGTCTATATATACAGCTCTGCTGTGGTGCTATTTGCCACTTCCTGTTAGCAGGAGGTTAATATCCCACAAGTAAGGATGAAATCCGCGGACTTGTCATATCATTAAAGAAATTAATTTATCAGGTAAGCATAAATTTATTTTTTATAGTGGTTTGGGAGATGCACTACTTTTTAGGGGGAGCTATAGGGGATTGAGATATCAGAGCAGAATATATTAAATTTTCTCGATCCTATAAATACTCCTCACACATACTTCAGTTTTAAACGTTGACTCCTGGAGGGCGAGTGTCTAAAAGGTAAGTATAAGAATTTTAATTCCTTTATGTGGACAGTCAAAGCTATTGATTGGGCACATTTTCTTAAAGTTTGCTAATATGTATATATTTCTTCTATAAGATACGACGAGTCCACGGATTTATCCTTTACTTGTGGGATATTATCCTCCTGCTAACAGGAAGTGGCAAAGAGCACCACAGCAGAGCTGTCTATATAGCTCCTCCCTTAACTCCACCCCCCAGTCATTATCTTTGCCTACTCTAAGTACTAGGAAGGGTTAAGTGAAAGAGGTGATAAAATGTTAGTTTTTATTTTCTTCAAGCAAGAGTTTTTTTTATTTTAAATGGTACCGGTGTGTACTATTTTCCCTCAGGCAGCAGATGGAAGACTTCTGCCTGGAGGCTGTTGATCTTAGCAGTTGTTACTAAGATCCAGTGCAGTTCCCACAGAATGGAGGAGTACTTAAGAAACTTCAGTGTGAGGAACGTTTTTCATGCTATAAGCAGTGAGGTATGTTCAGTCATTTTTTTCTGGAGAGACTGTGTTATTTCAGAATTGGCTGACAGTATCCCCATGAGGGAAAGGGTAAGCAGTAATCCTAAGTATAAAGAGGGGTATTACTGAGCTTGCATATATGGGCTTTATAAAAATGTTTGACACTGATGTTTGAATGTTTGTGGGCAAACGTTTACATGTCTGGGAGTGCTGATAACGTTTTTAAAGGAGACATTTTTATGCTTTATTAAGAAGGGTACACATGGCTTCATTTTTGGGTTTATGAACCCACATGGCTAGGTTTTAGACCGCTCTGGTGCAGTTAATTTAGGCTGTGAGACATCGAGTGAGATGGGCGGGGCCTATTTACGTGCCTCAGTTGCGCAGTTTTTCTCAAGCAAGCAGCAAGCTCCGACTCCAGTGGGCCTTTGTGAGCTGTATTGGGCCAAATCGAAGGTTTAACCCGGTTTTCCAGACCCCTGAGGGTAGGTAGGCGCCACAGCCCTGCAGGGGGTGCTTTTTATTGAAATAAACGTTTTATAATTTTCTGTTTTTTCTGGTAAGGGTTAAGTATTCCTTTCCTTGTGGGGCAAACTTAGCTGCAGTATTGGGATGATTCTATCATAAAATTGGGACAATTTTATTGTTTTCAAGCAGTTTTGTAAAAATTGTATGCTTTTTTTCTCTTAAAGGTGCAGTACCGTTTTTTAACATTGTTATTTCTTTCATGTAATTAGCAAGAGTCCATGAGCTAGTGACGTATGGGGATATACATTCCTACCAGGAGGGGCAAAGTTTCCCAAACCTTAAAATGCCTATGAATACACCCCTCACCACACCCACAATTCAGTTTTACAAACTTTGCCTCCCGTGGAGGTGGTGAAGTAAGTTTGTGCTAGATTCTTTGTTGATATGCGCTCCGCAGCAGGCTGGAGCCCGGTTTTCCTCTCAGCGTGCAGTGAATGTCAGAGGGATGTGAAGAGAGTATTGCTTATTTGAATTCAATGATCTCCTTCTACGGGGTCTATTTTATAGGTTCTCTGTTATCGGTCGTAGAGATTCATCTCTTACCTCCCTTTTCAGATCGACGATATACTCTTATATATACCATTTTCCTCTACTGATTCTCGTTTCAGTACTGGTTTGGCTTTCTACTATATGTAGATGAGTGTCCTGGGGTAAGTAAGTCTTATTTTCTGTGACACTCTAAGCTATGGTTGGGCACTTTTATATAAAGTTCTAAATATATGTGCTTAAACATTTATTTGCCTTGATTCAGGATGTTCAATATTCCTTATTTCAGACAGTCAGTTTCATTATTTGGGATAATGCATTTGGATATTAAATTTTTTCTTACCTTTAAAATTTGACTTTTTTTCCTGTGGGCTGTTAGGCTCGCGGGGGCTGAAAATGCTTCATTTTATTGCGTCATTCTTGGCGCGGACTTTTTTGGCGCAAAAAATTTCTTAGTCATTTCCGGCGTCATACTTGTCACCGGAAGTTGTTTGTATGTGCGTCATTTTTTTGACGTTTTTTTGCACCAAAGATGTCGGCGTTACCGGATGTGGCGTCAGTTTTGGCGCCAAAGCATTTAGGCTCCAAATAGTGTGGGCGTCTTTTTTTTGGCGCTAAAAAAATATGGGCGTCATTTTTGTCTCCACATTATTTAAGTCTCATTGTTTATTTGCTTCTGGTTGCTAGAAGCTTGTTCATTGGCATTTTTTTCCATTCCTGAAACTGTAATTTAAGGAATTTGATAGATTTTGCTTTATATGTTGTTTTTTCTATTACATATTGCAAGATGTCTCAGATTGACCCTGGATCAAAAGCTACTTATGGAAAAACGCTTAACTGAGTTCAGTTCTACCAAAGCTAAGTCCATTTATTTTAAATGTTATAAATGTTTATCTTTAGCTATGGTTTGTAATAAGTTATTATGATATACTTTTACATGCAGAATCCATTAGTATTTATGCTTTATATATTGCCATTCTTACATCTTTTGTGCAAGAAATATTTAGAAGATTTATAAGAAATATTTTTCTGATTCTATGTTAAAGGCTTTGTCTGACTTCGTGCCTTTTAATAAAAAAATTTTAGGTCTTTTTCACTTCTTTTTTAATTATTGAAGTTTCAAATGACCAACAACATACTGTTTTATCCTTCTCTGATGTTTTTTCTCTTTTTTTTTTATTAAAGTACATTTGTTCCTTGTTGAAAAGGTGTTGATTATTTTGGATATTAAGGTAACTAGTTCTTTAAGACTAGCTGACACTATTTCTGCTTATTTATTCTTCTGTGTTTTCAGAGGTTTTCTTTCTAATTCCCCATACTAGGGAATGGAATAGGCTGAGAATTTTCTTTTATTCCTTCTTCAAAGGTTTTAAACTATATTCTTTGCCAGCAGTTAAATTCAATTTGGAGGGTTCTCCAATTTATTGGGGCTATCTCTACTCCTACTAATTGGGCTATTGTTTCTATAGCAAAATAGTATTTATTTTCCTTTAGATGGTTGTATCTTATTTATGGAAAATTATTTAGTTCCAGGTACTTTTCTTGGTCCTGTGTTTTATTTGGATGTTGCAATTGCTTCATTTTTGTTCTGTTTACTTTAAGATCAAGTATCAGATTATGATTTATTTTAGCATTGTTAACGGACAACATTTACTAGACTAGGTGCTGTTGCATTTGTCTTGCTGTTTTGCATTTATTGATTATGCAAGTCCACTGTATTGACTGTTCCTTTAACTGGACTATCATGCTAATAATTTCATTTGTGTCTTCATTTTATTGAATATTTTCGCAAATGAGGGTTAATCTATGTCTTTAGCTATTTCAGCTAGAAGAATTTTGTGATTTTTAAAAAATCCATATTTCTTTTGTTCTAAGATAATCAATTATTTGTTTTATAATTGGATTCCATTCTTAACTGTTACTCTGGGCTTCAAGATTGAGTTCTAAGATTAAAACTTTAAGGCCTAGATTTGGAGTTTGGCGGTAGCCGTGAAAACCAGCGTTAGAGGCTCCCAACGCTGGTTTTAGGCTACCTCCGGTATTTGGAGTCACTCAAAATAGGGTCTAACGCTCACTTTTCAGCCGCGACTTTTCCATACCGCAGATCCCCTTACGTCATTTGCGTATCCTATCTTTTCAATGGGATCTTTCTAACTCCGGTATTTAGAGTCGTGTCTGAAGTGAGCATTAGAAATCTAACGACAAAACTCCAGCCGCAGAAAAAAGTCAGTAGTTAAGAGCTTTTTGGGCTTACGCCGGTTCATAAAGCTCTTAACTACTGTACTCTAAAGTACACTAACACCCATAAACTCCCTATGTACCCCTAAACCGAGGTCCCCCCACATCGCCGCCACTCGATTTATTTTTTTTAACCCCTAATCTGCCGACCGCAAAGCACCGCCAGCTAAGTTATCCCTATGTACCCCTAAT
This sequence comes from Bombina bombina, assembly GCF_027579735.1. Classification (NCBI taxonomy): domain Eukaryota; kingdom Metazoa; phylum Chordata; class Amphibia; order Anura; family Bombinatoridae; genus Bombina; species Bombina bombina. The sequence continues at coordinate 679,240,843 of NC_069502.1, read as the reverse complement.
CTGCTGCCCCTAACACCGCCGACCCCTGTATTATATTTATTAACCCCTAACCTGCCCCCACAACGTCGCCGTCGGCTACCTACAATAATTAACCCCTAATCTGCCGACCGCAAAGCACCGCCACCTACATTATAGCTATGTACCCCTAATCTGCTGCCCCTAACACCGCCGACCCCTATATTATATTTATTAACCCCTAATCTGCCGCCCTCAACGTCGCCTCCACCTGCCTACACTTATTAACCCCTAATCTGCCGAGCGGTCCGCACCGCTATTATAATAAAGTTATTAACCCCTAATCCGCCTCACTAACCCTATAATAAATAGTATTAACCCCTAATCTGCCCTCCCTAACATCGCCGACACCTAACTTCAAACATTAACCCCTAATCTGCCGACCGGAGCTCACCCCTAACACTAACACCCCCCTAAGTTAAATATAATTTAAATCTAACGAAATTAACTCTTATTAAATAAATTATTCCTATTTAAAGCTAAATACTTACCTGTAAAATAAATCCTAATATAGCTACAATATAAATTATTACATTGTAGCTATTTCTTTCATGTAATTAGCAAGAGTCCATGAGCTAGTGACGTATGGGATATACATTCCTACCAGGAGGGGCAAAGTTTCCCAAACCTCAAAATGCCTATAAATACACCCCTCACCACACCCACAATTCAGTTTTACAAACTTCGCCTCCGATGGAGGTGGTGAAGTAAGTTTGTGCTAGATTCTACGTTGATATGCGCTCCGCAGCAAGTTGGAGCCCGGTTTTCCTCTCAGCGTGCAGTGAATGTCAGAGGGATGTGAGGAAAGTATTGCCTATTTGAATGCAGTGATCTCCTTCTACGGGGTCTATTTCATAGGTTCTCTGTTATCGGTCGTAGAGATTCATCTCTTACCTCCCTTTTCAGATCGACGATATACTCTTATATATACCATTACCTCTGCTGATTCTCGTTTCAGTACTGGTTTGGCTTTCTACAAACATGTAGATGAGTGTCCTGGGGTAAGTAAATCTTATTTTCTGTGACACTCTAAGCTATGGTTGGGCACTTTGTTTATAAAGTTCTAAATATATGTATTCAAACATTTATTTGCCTTGACTCAGAATGTTCAACATTCCTTATTTTCAGACAGTCAGTTTCATATTTGGGATAATGCATTTGATTTAATCATTTTTTCTTACCTTCAAAAATTTGACTCTTCCCTGTGGGCTGTTAGGCTCGCGGGGGCTGAAAATGCTTCATTTTATTGCGTCATTCTTGGCGCGGACTTTTTTGGCGCAAAAATTCTTTTCCGTTTCCGGCGTCATACGTGTCGCCGGAAGTTGCGTCATTTTTTGACGTTACTTTGCGCCAAAAATGTTGGCGTTCCGGATGTGGCGTCATTTTTGGCGCCAAAAGCATTTAGGCGCCAAATAATGTGGGCGTCTTATTTGGCGCGAAAAAATATGGGCGTCGCTTTTGTCTCCACATTATTTAAGTCTCATTTTTCATTGCTTCTGGTTGCTAGAAGCTTGTTCTTTGGCATTTTTTCCCATTCCTGAAACTGTCATTTAAGGAATTTGATCAATTTTGCTTTATATATATGTTGTTTTTTCTCTTACATATTGCAAGATGTCTCACGTTGCATCTGAGTCAGAAGATACTACAGGAAAATCGCTGTCTAGTGCTGGATCTACCAAAGCTAAATGTATCTGCTGTAAACTTTTGGTAGCTATTCCTCCAGCTGTTTGTATTGATTGTCATGACAAACTTGTTAAAGCAGATAATATTTCCTTTAGTAAAGTACCATTGCCTGTTGCAGTTCCTTCAACATCTAAGGTGCAGAATGTTCCTGATAATATAAGAGATTTTGTTTCTGAATCCATAAAGAAGGCTATGTCTGTTATTTCTCCTTCTAGTAAACGTAAAAAATCTTTTAAAACTTCTCTCCCTACAGATGAATTTTTAAATGATCATCATTCTGATTCTGATGACTCTTCTGGTTCAGAGGATTCTGTCTCAGAGGTTGATGCTGATAAATCTTCATATTTATTTAAAATGGAATTTATTCGTTCTTTACTTAAAGAAGTACTAATTGCTTTAGAAATAGAGGATTCTGGTCCTCTTGATACTAATTCTAAACGTTTGGATAAGGTATTTAAAGCTCCTGTGGTTATTCCAGAAGTTTTTCCTGTTCCTAATGCTATTTCTGCAGTAATTTCCAAAGAATGGGATAAATTGGGTAATTCATTTACTCCTTCTAAACGTTTTAAGCAATTATATCCTGTGCCGTCTGACAGATTAGAATTTTGGGACAAAATCCCTAAAGTTGATGGGGCTATTTCTACCCTTGCTAAACGTACTACTATTCCTACGTCAGATGGTACTTCGTTTAAGGATCCTTTAGATAGGAAAATTGAATCCTTTCTAAGAAAAGCTTATCTGTGTTCAGGTAATCTTCTTAGACCTGCTATATCTTTGGCTGATGTTGCTGCAGCTTCAACTTTTTGGTTGGAAACTTTAGCGCAACAAGTAACACATCATGATTCTCATGATATTATTATTCTTCTACAGCATGCTAATAATTTTAACTGTGATGCCATTTTTGATATTATCAGAGTTGATGTCAGGTTTATGTCTCTAGCTATTTTAGCTAGAAGAGCTTTATGGCTTAAAACTTGGAATGCTGATATGGCTTCTAAATCAACTTTACTTTCTATTTCTTTCCAGGGTAACAAATTATTTGGTTCTCAGTTGGATTCCATTATTTCAACTGTTACTGGTGGGAAAGGAACTTTTTTACCACAGGATAAAAAATCTAAAGGTAAAAACAGGGCTAATAATCGTTTTCGTTCCTTTCGTTTCAACAAAGAACAAAAGCCTGATCCTTCATCCTCAGGAGCAGTTTCAGTTTGGAAACCATCTCCAGTTTGGAATAAATCCAAGCCAGCTAGAAAGGCAAAGCCTGCTTCTAAGTCCACATGAAGGTGCGGCCCTCATTCCAGCTCAGCTGGTAGGGGGCAGGTTACGTTTTTTCAAAGAAATTTGGATCAATTCTGTTCAAAATCTTTGGATTCAGAACATTGTTTCAGAAGGGTACAGAATTGGTTTCAAGATGAGACCTCCTGCATAGAGATTTTTTCGTTCCCGTGTCCCAGTAAATCCAGTAAAAGCTCAAGCATTTCTGAAATGTGTTTCAGATCTAGAGTTGACTGGAGTAATTATGCCAGTTCCAGTTCCGGAACAGGGGATGGGGTTTTATTCAAATCTCTTCATTGTACCAAAGAAGGAGAATTCCTTCAGACCAGTTCTAGATCTAAAAATATTGAATCGTTATGTAAGGATACCAACGTTCAAGATGGTAACTGTAAGGACTATCTTGCCTTTTGTTCAGCAAGGGAATTATATGTCCACAATAGATTTACAGGATGCATATCTGCATATTCCGATTCATCCAGATCATTATCAGTTCCTGAGATTCTCTTTTCTGGACAAGCATTACCAGTTTGTGGCTCTGCCGTTTGGCCTAGCTACAGCTCCAAGAATTTTTACAAAGGTTCTCGGTGCTCTTCTGTCTGTAATCAGAGAACAGGGTATTGTGGTATTTCCTTATTTGGACGATATCTTGGTACTTGCTCAGTCTTTACATTTAGCAGAATCTCATACGAATCGACTTGTGTTGTTTCTTCAAGATCATGGTTGGAGGATCAATTTACCAAAAAGTTCTTTGATTCCTCAGACAAGGGTAACCTTTCTGGGTTTCCAGATGGATTCAGTGTCCATGACTCTGTCTTTAACAGACAAGAGACGTCTAAAATTGATTGCAGCTTGTCGAAACCTTCAGTCACAATCATTCCCTTCGGTAGCCTTATGCATTGAAATTCTAGGTCTTATGACTGCTGCATCGGACGCGATCCCCTTTGCTCGTTTTCACATGCGACCTCTTCAGCTCTGTATGCTGAATCAATGGTGCAAGGATTACACGAAGATATCTCAATTAATATCTTTAAAACCGATTGTTCGACACTCTCTAACATGGTGGACAGATCACCATCGTTTAATTCAGGGGGCTTCTTTTGTGTTTCCGACCTGGACTGTAATTTCAACAGATGCAAGTCTCACAGGTTGGGGAGCTGTGTGGGGATCTCTGACGGCACAAGGAGTTTGGGAATCTCAGGAGGTGAGATTACCGATCAATATTTTGGAACTCCGTGCAATTTTCAGAGCTCTTCAGTTTTGGCCTCTTCTGAAGAGAGAATCGTTCATTTGTTTTCAGACAGACAATGTCACAACTGTGGCATACATCAATCATCAAGGAGGAACTCACAGTCCTCTGGCTATGAAAGAAGTATCTCGAATTTTGGTTTGGGCGGAATCCAGCTCCTGTCTAATCTCTGCGGTTCATATCCCAGGTATAGACAATTGGGAGGCGGATTATCTCAGTCGCCAAACGTTGCATCCGGGCAAATGGTCTCTTCACCCAGAGGTATTTCTTCAGATTGTTCAAATGTGGGAACTTCCAGAAATAGATCTGATGGCGTCCCATCTAAACAAGAAACTTCCCAGGTATCTGTCCAGATCCCGGGATCCTCAGGCGGAGGCAGTGGATGCATTATCACTTCCATGGAAGTATCATCCTGCCTATATCTTTCCGCCTCTAGTTCTTCTTCCAAGAGTAATCTCCAAGATTCTGAAGGAATGCTCGTTTGTTCTGCTGGTAGCTCCGGCATGGCCTCACAGGTTTTGGTATGCGGATCTTGTCCGGATGGCCTCTTGCCAACCGTGGACTCTTCCGTTAAGACCAGACCTTCTGTCACAAGGTCCTTTTTTCCATCAGGATCTGAAATCCTTAAATTTAAAGGTATGGAGATTGAACGCTTGAATCTTGGTCAAAGAGGTTTCTCTGACTCTGTGATTAATACTATGTTACAGGCTCGTAAATCTGTATCTCGAGAGATATATTATAGAGTCTGGAAGACTTATATTTCTTGGTGTCTTTCTCATCATTTTTCTTGGCATTCTTTTAGAATACCGAGAATTTTACAGTTTCTTCAGGATGGTTTAGATAAGGGTTTGTCCGCAAGTTCTTTGAAAGGACAAATCTCTGCTCTTTCTGTTCTTTTTCACAGAAGGATTGCTATTCTTCCTGATATTCATTGTTTTGTACAAGCTTTGGTTCGTATAAAACCTGTCATTAAGTCAATTTCTCCTCCTTGGAGTTTGAATTTGGTTCTGGGAGCTCTTCAAACTCCTCCGTTTGAACCTATGCATTCATTGGACATTAAATTATTTTCTTGGAAAGTTTTGTTCCTTTTGGCCATCTCTTCTGCCAGAAGAGTTTCTGAATTATCTGCTCTTTCTTGTGAGTCTCCTTTTCTGATTTTTCATCAGGATAAGGCGGTGTTGCGAACTTCTTTTGAATTTTTACCTAAAGTTGTGAATTCCAACAACATTAGTAGAGAAATTGTGGTTCCTTCATTATGTCCTAATCCTAAGAATTCTAAGGAGAAATCGTTGCATTCTTTGGATGTTGTTAGAGCTTTGAAATATTATGTTGAAGCTACGAAATCTTTCCGTAAGACTTCTAGTCTATTTGTTATCTTTTCCGGTTCTAGAAAAGGCCAGAAAGCTTCTGCCGTTTCTTTGGCATCTTGGTTGAAATCTTTAATTCATCTTGCCTATGTTGAGTCGGGTAAAACTCCGCCTCAGAGAATTACAGCTCATTCTACTAGGTCAGTTTCTACTTCCTGGGCATTTAGGAATGAAGCTTCGGTTGACCAGATTTGCAAAGCAGCAACTTGGTCCTCTTTGCATACTTTTACTAAATTCTACCATTTTGATGTATTTTCTTCTTCTGAAGCAGTTTTTGGTAGAAAAGTACTTCAGGCAGCGGTTTCAGTTTGAATCTTCTGCTTATGTTTTTCGTTAAACTTTATTTTGGGTGTGGATTATTTTCAGCAGGAATTGGCTGTCTTTATTTTATCCCTTCCTCTCTAGTGACTCTTGTGTGGAAAGATCCACATCTTGGGTAGTCATTATCCCATACGTCACTAGCTCATGGACTCTTGCTAATTACATGAAAGAAAACATAATTTATGTAAGAACTTACCTGATAAATTCATTTCTTTCATATTAGCAAGAGTCCATGAGGCCCGCCCTTTTTTTGTGGTGGTTATGATTTTGTATAAAGCACAATTATTCCAATTCCTTATTTTATATGCTTTCGCACTTTTTTATCACCCCACTTCTTGGCTATTCGTTAAACTGAATTGTGGGTGTGGTGAGGGGTGTATTTATAGGCATTTTGAGGTTTGGGAAACTTTGCCCCTCCTGGTAGGAATGTATATCCCATACGTCACTAGCTCATGGACTCTTGCTAATATGAAAGAAATGAATTTATCAGGTAAGTTCTTACATAAATTATGTTTCCTACCAGGAGGGGCAAAGTTTCCCAAACCTCAAAGTGCCTATAAATACACCCCTCACCACACCCACAAATCAGTTTTACAAACTTTGCCTCCTATGGAGGTGGTGAAGTAAGTTTGTGCTAGATTCTATGTTGATATGCGCTCCGCAGCAGGTTGGAGCCCGGTTTTCCTCTCAGCGTGCAGTGAATTTCAGAGGGATGTGAGGAGAGCATTGCCTATTTGAATTCAATGATCTCCTTCTACGGGGTCTATTTCATAGGTTCTCTGTTATTGGTCGTAGAGATTCATCTCTTACCTCCCTTTTCAGATCGACTATATACTCTTGTAGATGAGTGTCCTGGGGTAAGTAAGTCTTATTTTCTGTGACACTCTAAGCTATGGTTGGGCACTTTTTTATAAAGTTCTAAATATATGTATTCAAACATTTATTTGCCTTGACTCAGGATATTCAACATTCCTTATTTCAGACAGTCAGTTTCATATTTGGGATAATGCATATGAATAAATCAATTTTTTTCTTACCTTAAAATTTGACTTTTTCCCTGTGGGCTGTTAGGCTCGCGGGGGCTGAAAATGCTTCATTTTATTGCGTCATTCTTGGCGCTGACTTTTTTGGCGCAAAATTTTTTTCTGTTTCCGGCGTCATACGTGTCGCCGGAAGTTGCGTAATTTTTTACGTTCTTTTGCGCCAAAAGTGTCGGCGTTCCGGATGTGGCGTCATTTTTGGCGCCAAAAGCATTTAGGCGCCAAATAATGTGGGCGTCATTTTTGGCGCTAAAAAAATATGGGCGTCACTATTGTCTCCTCATTATTTAAGTCTCATTATTTATTGCTTCTGGTTGCTAGAAGCTTGTTCACTGGCATTTTTTCCCATTCCTGAAACTGTCATTTAAGGAATTTGATCAATTTTGCTTTATATGTTGTTTTTTCTATTACATATTGCAAGATGTCCCACGTTGAAACTGAGTCAGAAGATACTTCTGGAAAATCGCTGCCTGGTGCTGGAGCTACCAAAGCTAAGTGTATCTGCTGTAAATTTATGGTATCTGTTCCTCCAGCTGTTGTTTGTACTGTTTGTCATGACAAACTTGTTAATGCAGATATTTCCTTTAGTACTGTTACATTACCTGTTGCTGTTCCGTCAACATCTAATGCTCAGAGTGTTCCTGATAACATAAGAGATTTTGTTTCTAAATCCATTAAGAAGACTATGTCTGTTATTCCTCCTTCTAGTAAATGTAATCGGTCTTTTAAAACTTCTCATTTTTCAGATGAATTTTTAAATGAACATCATCATTCTGATTCTGATAATGGTTCTTCTGGTTCAGAGGATTCTGTCTCAGAGGTTGATGCTGATAAATCTTCATATTTATTTAAAATGGAATTTATTCGTTCTTTACTTAAAGAAGTCCTAATTGCATTAGAAATTGAGGATTCTGGTCCTCTTGATACTAAATCTATACGTTTAGATAAGGTTTTTAAATCTCCTGTAGTTATTCCAGAAGTTTTTCCTGTCCCTGGTGCTATTTCTGAAGTAATTTCCAGGGAATGGGATAATTTGGGTAATTCATTTACTCCTAAACGTTTTAAGCAATTATATCCTGTGCCATCTGACAGATTAGAGTTTTGGGACAAAATCCCTAAGGTTGATGGGGCTGTCTCTACTCTTGCTAAGAAGTATCTTGAATTCTGGTATGGGCGGAATCCAGCTCCTGTCTAGTTTCTGCGGTTCATATCCCAGGTATAGACAATTGGGAAGCGGATTATCTCAGTCGCCAAACGTTACATCCGGGCGAATGGTCTCTTCACCCAGAGGTATTTCTTCAGATTGTTCAAATGTGGGAACTTCCAGAAATAGATCTGATGGCCTCTTATCTAAACAAGAAACTTCCCAGGTATCTGTCCAGATCCAGGGATCCTCAAGCGGAAGCAGTGGATGCATTGCACTTCCATGGAAGTATCATCCTGCCTATATCTTTCCGCCTCTAGTTCTTCTTCCAAGAGTAATCTCCAAGATTCTGAAGGAATGCTCGTTTGTTCTGCTGGTAGCTCCAGCATGGCCTCACAGGTTTTGGTATGCGGATCTTGTCCGGATGGCCTCTTGCCAACCGGGGACTCTTCCGTTAAGGCCAGACCTTCTGTCGCAAGGTCCTTTTTTCCATCAGGATCTCAAATCCTTAAAGGGACACTCAATTAAAATTAAACTTTCATGATTCAGATAGAGCATGCCATTTTAAACAACTTTCCCATTTACTTCCATTAACAAAATGTGCACAGTCTTTTTATATTTAAACTTTTTGAGTCACCAGCTCCTACTGAGCATGTGCAAGAAAAAGTGTGTATGCATTTGTGAATGGCTAATGGCTGTCACATGGTACGTGTATGCATTTGTGATTGGCTGATTGCTGTCACATGGTACAGGGGGAGTGGAAAAAGACATAACTTTTAAAATTGTCAGAAAAAAAATCTACTACTCATTTGAAGTTCAGACTAAGTGCTATTGCATTGTCTTGTTATCTTGCATTTGTTAATTATGCAAATCTACTGTGTTGACTGGTCCTTTAAATTTAAAGGTATTGAGATTGAACGCTTGATTCTTAGTCAAAGAGGTTTCTCTGACTCTGTGATTAATACTATGTTACAGGCTCGTAAATCTGTATCTAGGGAGATATATTATAGAGTCTGGAAGACTTATATTTCTTGGTGTCTTTCTCATAATTTTTCCTGGCATTCTTTTAGAATTCCGAGAATATTACAGTTTCTTCAGGATGGTTTGGATAAAGGTTTGTCTGCAAGTTCCTTGAAAGGACAAATCTCTGCTCTTTCTGTTCTTTTTCACAGAAAGATTGCTAATCTTCCTGATATTCATTGTTTTGTACAAGCTTTGGTTCGTATAAAACCTGTCATTAAGTCAATTTCTCCTCCTTGGAGTTTGAATTTGGTTCTGGGGGCTCTTCAAGCTCCTCCGTTTGAACCGATGCATTCATTGGACATTAAATTACTTTCTTGTAAAGTTTTGTTCCTTTTGGCCATCTCTTCTGCCAGAAGAGTTTCTGAATTATCTGCTCTTTCTTGTGAGTCTCCTTTTCTGATTTTTCACCAGGATAAGGCGGTGTTGCGAACTTCTTTTAAATTTTTACCTAAGGTTGTGAATTCCAACAACATTAGTAGAGAAATTGTGGTTCCTTCATTATGTCCTAATCCTAAGAATTCTAAGGAGAAATCATTGCATTCTTTGGATGTAGTTAGAGCTTTGAAATATTATGTTGAAGCTACTAAGAATTTCCGAAAGACTTCTAGTCTATTGGTTATCTTTTCCGGTTCTAGGAAAGGTCAGAAGGCCTCTGCCATTTCTTTGGCATCTTGGTTGAAATCTTTAATTCTTCATGCTTATGTCGAGTACTAGGTCAGTTTCTACTTCCTGGGCGTTTAGGAATGAAGCTTCGGTTGATCAGATTTGCAAAGCAGCAACTTGGTCTCCTTTGCATACTTTTACTAAATTCTACCATTTTGATGTGTTTTCTTCTTCTGAAGCTGTCTTTGGTAGAAAAGTACTTCAGGCAGCTGTTTCAGTTTGAATCTTCTGCTTATATTTTCAGTTTTTTTCTTTAAGATTTAAACTTTATTTTTGGGTGTGGATTTTTTTCAGCGGAATTGGCTGTCTTTATTTTATCCCTCCCTCTCTAGTGACTCTTGCGTGGAAGATCCACATCTTGGGTAGTCATTATCCCATACGTCACTAGCTCATGGACTCTTGCTAATTACATGAAAGAAAACATAATTTATGTAAGAACTTACCTGATAAATTCATTGCTTTCATATTAGCAAGAGTCCATGAGGCCCACCCTTTTTTTGTGGTGGTTATGATTTTTTTGTATAAAGCACAATTATTCCAATTCCTTATATTTATGCTTTGCACTTTTTTTCTTATCACCCCACTTCTTGGCTATTAAACTGATTTGTGGGTGTGGTGAGGGGTGTATTTATAGGCATTTTGAGGTTTGGGAAACTTTGCCCCTCCTGGTAGGAATGTATATCCCATACGTCACTAGCTCATGGACTCTTGCTAATATGAAAGAAATGAATTTATCAGGTAAGTTCTTACATAAATTATGTTTTTAGGATTAATATTTATTTTACAGGCAACTTTGTAATTATTTTAACCAGGTACAATAGCTATTAAATAGTTAAGAACTATTTAATTGCTACCTAGTTAAAATAATTACAAATTTACCTGTAAAATAAATCCTAACCTAAGTTACAATTAAAACCTAACACTACACTAGCAGTAAATAAATTAAATAAAATACCTACAATTACCTACAATTAAACCTAACACTACACTATCAATAAATTAATTAAATACAATATTTACAAATAACTACAATGAAATAAACTAACTAAAGTACAAAAAATAAAAAAGAACTGTTACAAAAAATAAAAAAATATTTACAAACATAAGAAAAATATTACAACAATTTTAAACTAATTACACCTACTCTAAGCCCCCTAATAAAATAACAAAGACCCCCAAAATAAAAAATGCCCTACCCTATTCTAAATGACTAAAGTTCCAAGCTCTTTTACCTTACCAGCCCTGAACAGGGCCCTTTGCGGGGCATGCCCCAAGAAGTTCAGCTCTTTTTCCTTTAAAAAAAACATACAATACCCCCCCCCCAACATTACAACCCACCACCCACATACCCCTAATCTAACCCAAACCCCCCTTAAATAAACCTAACACTAAGCCCCTGAAGATCATCCTACCTTGTCTTCACCTCACCAGGTATCACCGATCCGTCCTGGCTCCAAAATCTTCATCCAACCCAAGCGGGGGCTAGACATCCATCATCCGGTGGCTGAAGAGGTCCAGAAGAGGCTCCAAAGTCTTCATCCTATCCGGGAAGAAGAGTAGATCCGGACCGGCAACCATCATCTTCCAAGCGGCATCTTCTATCTTCATCCGATGAGGACCGGCTCCATCCTGAAGACCTCCGACGCGGACCTATCTTCATCCGGCGACGTCCAACTGAAGAATGACGGTTCCTTTAAGGGACGTCATCCAAGATGGCGTCCCTCGAATTCCGATTGGCTGATAGGATTCTATCAGCCAATTGGAATTAAGGTAGGAATATTCTGATTGGCTGATGGCGATCAGCCAATAGAATGCGAGCTCAATCTGATTGGATCAGCCAATCGGATTGATCTTGATTCTGATTGGCTGATTCCATCAGCCAATCAGAATATTCCTACCTTAATTCCGATTGGCTGATAGAATCCTATCAGCCAATCGGAATTCGAGGTACGCCATCTTGGATGACGTCCCTTAAAGGAACCGTCATTCTTCAGTTGGACGTCGCCGGATGAAGATAGGTCCGCGTCGGAGGTCTTCAGGATGGAGCCGGTCCTCATCGGATGAAGATAGAAGATGCCGCTTGGAAGATGATGGTTGCCGGTCCGGATCTACTCTTCTTCCCGGATAGGATGAAGACTTTGGAGCCTCTTCTGGACCTCTTCAGCCACCGGGTGATGGATCGCCAGCCCCCGCTTGGGTTGGATGAAGATTTTGGAGCCAGGACGGATCGGTGATACCTGGTGAGGTGAAGACAAGGTAGGATGATCTTCAGGGGCTTAGTGTTAGGTTTATTTAAGGGGGGTTTGGGTTAGATTAGGGGTATGTGGGTGGTGGGTTGTAATGTTGGGGGGGGGTATTGTATGGTTTTTTTTTTACAGGCAAAAGAGCTGAACTTCTTGGGGCATGCCCCGCAAAGGTCCCTGTTCAGGGCTGGTAAGGTAAAAGAGCTTTGAACTTTAGTAATTTAGAATAAGGTAGGGCATTTTTTATTTTGGGGGTCTTTGTTATTTTATTAGGGGGCTTAGAGTAGGTGTAATTAGTTTAAAATTGTTGTAATATTTTTCTTATGTTTGTAAATATTGTTTTATTTTTTGTAACTTAGTTCTTTTTTATTTTTTGTACTTTAGTTAGTTTATTTCATTGTTGTTATTTGTACATATTGTATTTAATTTATTGATAGTGTAGTGTTAGGTGTAATTGTAGGTATTTTATTTAATTTAATGATAGTATAGTGTTAGGTTTAATTGTAACTTAGGTTAGGATTTATTTTACAGGTAATTTTGTTATTTTAACTAGGTAACTATTAAATAGTTCTTAACTATTTAATAGTTATTGTACATGGTTAAAATAATTACAAAGTTGCCTGTAAAATAAATATTAATCCTAAAATAGCTACAATGTAATTATAATTTATATTGTAGCTATATTAGGATTTATTTTACAGGTAAGTATTTAGCTTTAAATAGGAATAATTTATTTAATAAGAGTTAATTTCGTTAGATTAAAATTATATTTATTTAGGGGGGTGTTAGTGTTAGGGTTAGACTTAGCTTTAGGGTTTAATACATTTATTAGAATAGCGGTGAGCTCCGGTCGGCAGATTAGGGGTTAATAATTGGTTAGGTGTCGGCGATGTTAGGGAGGGCAGATTAGGGGTTAATACTATTTATTATAGGGTTAGTGAGGCGGATTAGGGGTTAATAACTTTATTATAATAGCGGTGCAGTCCGCTCGGCAGATTAGGGGTTAATAAGTGTAGGCAGGTGGAGGCGACGTTGTGGGGAGCAGATTAGGGGTTAATAAATATAATATAGGGGTCGGCGGTGTTATGGGCAGCAGATTAGGGGTACATAGGGATAATGTAAGTAGCGGCGGTTTACTGAGCGGCAGATTAGGGGTTAAAAATAATATGCAGGGGTCAGCTATAGCGGGGGCGTCAGATTAGGGGTTAATAAGTGTAAGGTTAGGGGTGTTTAGACTCGGGGTACATGTTAGAGTGTTAGGTGCAGACGTAGGAAGTGTTTCCCCATAGCAAACAATGGGGCTGCGTTAGGAGCTGAACGCGGCTTTTTTGCAGGTGTTAGGTTTTTTTTCAGCTCAAACAGCCCCATTGTTTCCTATGGGGGAATCGTGCATGAGCACGTTTTTGAGGCTGGCCGCGTCCGTAAGCAACTCTGGTATCGAGAGTTGGAGTGGCGTTAAAAATGCTCTACGCTCCTTTTTTGGAGCCTAACGCAGTGATTCTGTGGACTCTCAATACCAGAGTTATTTTAGAGGTGCGGCCAGAAAAAAGCCAGCGTTAGCTACGCGGGTCGTTACCGACAAAACTCTAAATCTAGCCGTATGCTTATACTAGTTTGGTTGTTCTTATTAAGGAACGAATTCCTGAATTCGTTCCCAAGTAACATGTTTATAATTGGAAATTTTTTCAGTTCGAAATCAGCTCCCTAATATTGCGATGTACGTGCCGTATTCCAGCTTGGCTGGCGAGGGGCAGGTTAAGACTTCTTTGAAATTTATTTGGTTCTATTCGGTCCAATTTCTTTTATTTAATTCCAGTAAGGCTTACACTTTCTTTAAGTGTGTTTCAGTCCTATATATTTTAGGTACTGTTGAAGCATGGCTGGGCACCCATGGGGTTCAAGCGCTGCTCAGACCTGGAATCTTCTGGGGTATTTCTTCCAGTTCCATTTTTAGGAAATGGGTTTTGGAGTTTTATTCAAACTATTCTGCCTTTTTTGGTCAGTGATAGCATTATTTGTTTTCATTAGATACAATAAATGCATATTTTCATTTTTCTGTTTTCATTCAGATTATTTTCTGAGGATGCGGAATCTCATATGATTCACTTGCTCTTCAGGACATAGTTAGAGGATCTTTTTTTTTCAAAAGCTCTTGATTTCTCACACAAGGGTCACCTTTTAGGTTTCCAGATGGTTTGTGTCACTGTCTTTGTCTCTATCAGACAAGGGAAATTTTATTGTGTTCCGTTTGTCGGTACCTTTAGTCTCTTATTTCCTTCAGTTGCTATATATGCATAGAAGTTTTAGGTCTTATGGCCACATCATGGATTTAATTCCCTTTGCTCATTTTCAATAGAAAGAACCTTTCCAGTCTTTTATGCTGAATTATGGTGCAGGGATTCTAGGATTTCGCATTTTAAATCTTCGAATCCTAATATTTATCTCTTGATTTGGTGGTTAAGATCACCATCATTTAGTTCTACAGGTCTCTTTGTTTCTTTCAACCTGGATCATGATCTCTACAGATGCGAGTCTTTTTGGTTGGGAGGCTGTCTGAGGATCTCTGTCAGCACAAGGGGTTTGGAAATCTCAGGAGGTGAGATTACCATTTGATATTTTAGAACTCGGTGTTTTCTCAGAATTTTTCAGTTAGTTTCTTTTTTAAGAAGAGACGTTTAATGTTTTTCAAACAATATCACTACTATGGTGTATGTCATTCATCCGAGTAGGACTATCAGTCCTTAGGTTGTGACAGAAGTGTCTCGGATATTAGCTTGGGCCAGCTCCTATCTAAATTCTGTGGTTTTTTTCCCAGGTATAGATATTTTGGAAGCGGATTATCTCTGTTAATCCAGCTTTTCCTCTGGGAGAATGGTCTCTCTTACCCAGATATGTTTTTTCATCTCATCTGAATAAAGAACTTCCCAGGGGCCTATTGGGTCCGGGAATCTTCAGGCGGAAGTAATGTATACATTGGCATTTCTTTGGAATTATCTTTTGGCCTATTTCTTTCTGCCTCTAGTTCTTCTTCCAGAATTCTTCTGGAGTATTTGTTTGTTATGCTGGTAGCTCCAGCATGGCCTCTCAGGTTTTGGTATACGAATCTCATTCGGATGGCCAGTTGCCAACGTTGGACACCTCCTTTTAAACCAGACCTTTTCTTTCTCAAGGCCATTTTTTTCCATCAGGATCTCAAATCATTACATTTGAAGGGATGGAGATTGAACGCTTGGTTTTTAGTCATAGAGGTTTTTTCTGACTCTTTGATTAATACTATGTTTCAGGCTCATAAATCTGTCTCTAGAAAGATTTATTTTGAGTCTGGAAGACCTACTTTTCTTGGCATTCTTTTAAAATTCATAGAATTTTATTATTTTTTCAGGTTGGTTTGGATAAGGTTTTGTCTTCAATTCTTTGTTAGGACAAATCTCTACTCTTTCTGTTCTTTTTTCACAGAAAGATTGCTAATCATCCTGATATTCATTGTGTTGTACAGGTTTTGGTCCATATCAAGCCTGTCATTAATTCAATCTCTCCTCTTTGGAGTCTCAATTTGGTGCTGAGGGCTTTACAGGCTCCTCCGTTTGAAACTATGCATTTTCTGAACGTTAAATTACTTTCTTGGAAAAGTATTGTTCCTTTTGGTTATTTCTTCTGCTAGAAGAGTTTGAGTTATCTGCTCTTTTTGTGAATATCCTTTTCTGATTTTTCATCAGGATAAGGCAGTGTTGCTTCCTAATATTCATCATTTTTTTCAGGTTTTGATTCGTATCAAACCTGTCATTAAGCCATTTCTCCTCCTTGGAGTCTTAATTGGGTTCTGAAGGTTTTTCAGGCTCTTCTATTTTGAGCATATGCTTGCTCTGGACATTCATTACTTTCATGGAAAGTGTTGTTCTTTTTGGACATCTCTTCAGCTAGAACAGTTTTTGAATTATCTGTTCTTTCTTGTGAATCTCCTTGTTCTGATTTTTCATCAGGATAAGGTGTTTTTTTGCTGTCCTCATTTCAATTTTCACCTAAGTTGTGAATTCTAACAACATTAGTGGAGGAATTGTCTTTTCCTTGTGTCCTAATCCTAAGAATTCTTTGGTAAGATTCTTACATTCTTTAGGATGTGGTAAGAGTTTTGAAATATTATGTTGAAGCTACTCAGATTTCAGACAGACTTCTAGTCTATTTGTTATCTTTTCTGGTTTTAGGAAGATCAGAAGGCTTCTGCCATTTCTTTGGCATCTTGGTTAAGCTTTTGTTTCATCATGCTTATTTGGAGTCGGATTTTTCCCCGTCTCAGAGGATTACGGCTCATTCTACAAGGTCAGTTTCTACTTCCTGGGCTTTTTTTAAATGAAGCTTCTGTTGATCAAATTTGCAAAGCAATGACTTGGTCTTTGCATACTTTTACTAAATTCTACCATTTTGATGTTTTCTCTTCTTTAGAAGCAGTTTTTGGTAGAATAGTACTTCAGGCAGCTGTTTCAGTTTTGATTCTTCTGCTTATAATTTCAGTTTTTTTCATTATTAAAATTGAAACTTTTGTTTTGGGTAGTGGATTAATTTTTCAGCAGAATTGGCTGTCTTTATTTTATCCCTCCCTCTCTAGTGACTCTTGCGTGGAAGTTCCACATCTTGGGTATTTATATCCCATACGTCACTAGCTCATGGACTCTTGCTAATTACATGAAAGAACATATAATTTATGTAAGAACTTACCTGATAAATTCATTTCTTTCATATTAGCAAGAGTCCATGAGGCCCACCCTTTTTTTGTGGTGGTTATGATTTTTTTGTATAAAGCACAATTATTCCAATTCCTTATTTTTTTGATGCTTTCGCTCTTTTCTTATCACCCCACTTCTTGGCTATTCGTTAAACTGAATTGTGGGTGTGGTGAGGGGTGTATTTATAGGCATTTTAAGGTTTGGGAAACTTTGCCCCTCCTGGTAGGAATGTATATCCCATACGTCACTAGCTCATGGACTCTTGCTAATATGAAAGAAATGAATTTATCAGGTAAGTTCTTACATAAAAAATTTTTTTCACTAAATAAAGTTTTTTTCAAGCCTGTTTGTGGTCATTACTAGCCTGTTTAACATGTTTGACATTGAGGAAAGTTTTGCCATCTACTTCTCCCCAAGTGTCACAACCTTTAACGCCCGCACAAGCAACGCCAAGTACTTCTAGTGCGTCTAATTCTTTCACCTTGCAAGATATGGCCGCAGTTATGTCTACTACCCTCACAGAGGTATTATCTTAACTGCCTGGTTTGCAGGGGAAGCGCAGTAGGTCCGGTATGAGAGTAAATGCTGAGCCCTCTGATGCTTTATTAGCCATCTCCAATGTACCCTCACAATGTTCTGAATTGGGGGTAGGGGAATTGCTGTCTGAGGGAGAGCTTTCTGATTCAGGAAAGATGTTCCCTCAGACTCTGATATGACGGTTTTTAAGTTTAAGCTTGAACACCTCCGCTTGTTACTCAGGGAGGTTTTAGCGACTCTTTATGAATGTGACCCTATTGTAATTCCACCAGAGAAATTGTGTAAAATGGATAAATATCTAGAGGTTCCTACTTACACTAATGTTTTTCCGGTCCCTTAGAGGATTTCAGACATTGTTACTAAGGAATGGGATAGACAATGCATTCAGTTCTCTCCCCCTCCTACTTTTAAGAAAATGTTTCCCATATCTGACACCATTCGGGATTCGTGGCAGACGGTCCCTAAGGTGGAGGGAGCTGTTTCTACTCTGGCTAAGCGTACAACTATGCCTATTGAGGACAGTTGTGCTTTCAAAGATCCTATGGATAAAAAATTAGAGGGTCTTCTAAAGAAAATATTTATTCATCAGGGTTTTCTTCTGCAACCTATAGCGTGCATTGGTCCTGTAACTACTGCAGCTGCTTTTTGGTTTGAGGCTCTTGAGGAGGCTCTTAAGGTTGAGACCCCATTGGATGAGATTTTAGATAGAATTAAGGCTCTCAAGCTAGCTAATTCTTTTATTACAGATGCCGCTTTTCAACTGGCTAAATTAGCGGCAAAGTATTCAGGTTTTTCAATTTTAGCGCGTAGAGCGTTATGGCTTAAGTCCTGGTCTGCTGATGTGTCATCAAAATCTAAGCTATTAGCTATTCCTTTCAAGGGTAAGACCCTATTTGGGCCTGAACTGAAGGAGATCATTTCCGACATCACTTGAGGAAAAGGCCATGCCCTTCCTCAGGATAAGACAAATAGAATGAGGGCCAAACAGAATAATTTTCGTTCCTTTCGAAACTTCAAAGGTGGTCCCGCTACCTCCTCCCCTGCCACAAAGCAGGAGGGGAATTTTGCTCAATCCAAGTCTGTCTGGAGACCTATCCAGACCTGGAAGAAAGGTAAACAGGCCAAGAAGCCCGCTGCTGCTACCAAGACAGCATGAAGGGTCAGCCCCCGATCCGGGACCGGATCTTGTGGGGGGCAGACTTTCTCTCTTCGCTCAGGCTTGGGCAAGAGACATTAAGGATTCCTGGGCATTAGAAATTGTGACACAGGGGGGTATCTTCTAGAATTCAAAGATTCTCCTCTAAGGGGGAGATTTCATCTTTCACGGTTGTCTGTAAACCAGACAAAAAGAGAGGTGTTCTTACGCTGTGTAGAAGACCTATATACTATGGGGGTTATCTGCCCAGTCCCAAAAGCAGAACAGGGGCAGGGGTTTTACTCCAATCTGTGGTTCCCAAAAAAGAGGGAACCTTCAGACCGATTTTAGATCTCAAGATCTTAAACAAATTTCTCAGAGTTCCATCCTTCAAAATGGAGACCATTCGGAGGAAATTGTTGTTCCTTCTCTGTGTCCTAACCCTTCTTCTAAGAAGGAGCGTCTGCTACACAACTTGGACGTGGTTCATGCTTTGAAGTTTTACTTGCAAGCGACCTAAGATTTCCGTCAAACATCTTCTCTGTTTGATGTCTATTCTGGTAGAGGTCAAAAAGCTACGGCTACCTCTTTCTTTTTGGCTGAAAAGCATCATCCGGTTGGCATACGAGACTGCTGGACAGCAGCCTCCTGAAAGGATTACAGCTCACTCTACTAGAGCGGTGGCTTCCACATGGGCTTTTAAAAAACGATGTTTCTGTTGAACAGATTCGTAAGGCTGCAAATTGGTCTTCCCTTCATACTTTTTCCAAATTTTTCAAATTTGATACTTTTGCTTCTTCGGAGGCTATTTTTGGGAGAAAAGTTCTTCAAGCAGTGGTTCCTTCTGTTTAGCCATCTTTCTTGTCCCTCCCGTTCATCCGTGTCCTGTAGCTTTGGTACTGTATCCCACAAGTAAAGGATGAATCCGTGGACTCGTCGTATCTTATAGAAGAAAAGTACATTTTATGCTTACCTGATGAATTGATTTCTTCTATGATACGACGAGTCCACGGCCCGCCCTGTCATTTTAAGACAGATTATATTTTTTGATTTAAACTTCAGTCACCTCTGCACCTTTTAGTTTCTCCTTTTTTTTCCTATACCTTCGGTCGAATGACTGGGGGTTGGAGTCAAGGGAGGAGCTATATAGACAGCTCTGCTGTGGTGCTCTTTGCCACTTCCTGTTAGCAGGAGGATAATATCCCACAAGTAAAGGATGAATCCGTGGACTCGTCGTATCATAGAAGAAATCAATTTATCAGGTAAGCATAAATTTACTTTTCTTTCATG
Source organism: Bombina bombina (assembly GCF_027579735.1). Lineage (NCBI taxonomy): Eukaryota > Metazoa > Chordata > Amphibia > Anura > Bombinatoridae > Bombina > Bombina bombina. Next base: position 679,221,140 of record NC_069502.1, on the reverse strand, counting down.
TAATTAGCAAGAGTCCATGAGCTAGTGAGGTATGGGATTATACATTCCTACCAGGAAGGGCAAAGTTTCCCAAACCTCCAAAATGCCTATAAATACAACCCTCGCCACACCCACAATTCAGTTTTACAAACTTTGCCTCCTATAGAGGTGGTGAAGCATTCTGAAGCCAAGTTCCTCTCAGAGTACAGTGTTTGTCTCTGTGTGAAGAGAGTATCGCCTATTGATTTTTTTTTATGGTTTCCTTCACGGGAAATCTTTTCAAGCGTTCTGTTATCGGTTGTAGGGATTCATCTCCTACCTCCCTTTTCAGGTCGACGATATACTCTTATATATACCATTACCTCTGCTGATACTTTTTCAGCACTGGTTTGGCTATCTGCTATATGTGGATTGGTGTATTTTGGTATGTATTATTATTTAAGACACACTCAGCTATGGTTTGGCACTTTATGTATTAATATAAAGTTTTAAATATATGCATTTTGCTTATATTTGCCATGAGTCAGGTATATGTGTATTTCCCTTTGCAGTCTGGCAGTTTCATTATGGGAATCATGTTTTTAGGAAGTTTGCCTTACCTGGGGTATAGTCTTTTTTTCCAATTTGACTTGTTTTTTCTTTTTAAAAACTTGAGGGCAATTTGGCTCGCAAGGGTGCAAAATACTGTTATTTATTGCGTCATTCTTGGTGCAAGAATTTTTTTGCTGCAAATACGCATCTATAATGACGCAAGTTAGTAATTTCCTGCGTCTTAGTTGACGTCTGGTTGTTTGGCGCAAATTGTTATGACGCGAGTTGCGTCATTTCCTGATGTTGATGCCAAAAAAAAATTAAACTTCCTTTTGTGTCGTGCGTCATACTTGACGCCAAAAAATTTAGTTTATTTTACCTCACTTCCTATATGCTCCTTGCCTTCTTGTTATGCTCAGAGGGCTATGCTATTTGCTTTTTTGTCAATTTTAGCATTTTCATTTTTTTTCCTATTCCTGAAACTGCTATATGTGGAAATAAGATATTTTTGTTTAAATGTTATTTTTCCTTTTACGTTTTACAAGATGTCCCAATCTGATCCTGTCTCAGAAGCTGCTGTAGGAACTATGCTGCCTGAACACAGTTCTACCAAAGCTAAGTGTATCTGTTGTAAACTAGTGGAGATTATATCTCCAGCTGTAGTATGTAACAGTTGTCATAAGCTTTTGCATGCAGAAAAGGTTTCTATTAGTGGTAGTACAGTATCTGTTGTTCCATTAACATCTAAAGTACATGATATACCTGTTGATTAGAAAAATTATATTGCTGATGCGATACAGAAGGCTGTCTGCTATTCCGCCTTCAAATAAACGTAAAAGGTCTTTACAAATTTCATCAGTAGTATGAGAAGTTTTAAATGACCAACATACTGATATATCCACCTCTGATGAGGATCTCTTTGATTTAGAAGATCCTACTTCAGACATTGACACTAATAAATCTTATCTTTTTAAGATTGAGTATATTCGTTCCTTGTTAAAAGAAGTGTTGATAAATTTGGATATTGAGGAGTCTGGTCCTCTTAATAATAAATCCAGTTAACGTTTAATTTCTGTTTATAAACCTCCAGTGACTACTCCTGAGGTTTATTTCTGATGTGATTGCTAAGGAATGGTCTAAACTTGGTATTTTTGTTCCTTCTTCAAGGTTTAAAAGTTGTATCCTTTGCCAGTGGCTAGATTAGAGTTTTGGTAAAAAGTCCTTAAGGTTGATGGGGTTATTTCTACTCTTGCTAAACGTACTACTATTCCTATGGAAGCTAGTACTTCTTTTAAGGATCCTTTAGATAGGAAAATTGAATCTTATCTAAGAAAACTTATTTACATTCTGGCTATATTCTCAGACCTGCCATTTTTATGGCTGATGTTGCGGCTGCATCAACTTTTTGGTTGGATAGCTTAGCACAATGGGGAAAAGATTCTGATTTGCATAGCATTGTTAGTTTACTTCAACATGCTAATTAATCTGTGGTGCTATTTTTGATATCATCAAGATTGATGTTAATTCTGTCTTTGGCTATTTTAGCTAGAAGAGCTTTATGGCTCAAATCATGGAATGCTGACATGGTATCTGAATCTAGGTTGCTATCTCTATCATTCCAGGGTAATTTATTTGGTTCCCAATTGGATTCTATTATTTCCACTATTACTGGAGGGAAGTGAGGTTTTTTTGCCCCAAGATAAAAAAGTCTAAGGGTAAATCTAAAGCTTCTAATCTGTTTTGTTCCTTTCGTCAGAATAGTGAACAAAAAAACTCCTTCATCTAAGGACTCTGGCTCCAATTGGAGGAAGCCATCTTTGAGTTGGAATAAATCCAAGCCTTCTAAGAAGCCAAAGCCAGCCCCCAAGACTGCATGAAGGTGCAGCCCTCAATCCAGTTCTACTGGTGGGGGGCAGATTGAAAGTATTTCAAGACATTTGGGCAGGTTCCGTTCAGAATCCTTGGATTCAGAATATTGTTTCTCAGAGGTATCAAATAGGTTTCAAAATAAGACGACCTGTGAGCAGATTTTCTCTCTCTCACGTTCCATCAAATCCTGTGAAAGCTTAGGCCATTCTGTGGTGTGTTTCAGATCTGGAGCTTTCAGGGGTAATTGTACCAGTTCCACTTCTAAAACAGGGTCTGGGTTTTTATTCAAATCTATTCATTGTCCCGAAGAAGGAAAATTCATTCAGCCCAGTTCTGGATCTGAAGTTTTTGAATCACTTTGTAAGGGTCCCAACTTTCAAGATGGTGACTATAAGGACTATTCTGCCTTTTGTTCAGCAAGGTCATTACATGTCAATAGACTTACAGGATGCATATCTTCACATTCCGATTCGTCCAGACCACTATCGGTTTCTGAGATTCTCTTTTCTAGACGAACATTACCAATTTGTCGCTCTTCCATTTGGCCTAGCAACAGCTCCAAGAATCTTTTTGAAGGTTCTAGGTGCCCTATCTGTAATCAGAGAGCAGGGTATTGCAGGGTTTCCAGATAGATTCAGTGTCCATGACTCTGTCTCTAACAGACAAGAGACAATTACAATTGTTTTCAGCTTGTCGGAACCTTCAGTCTCAGTCATTCCCTTCAGTGGCTTTGTGCATGGAAGTTTTAGGTCTCATGACTGCATCATCGGACGCGATCCCCTTTGCTCGTTTTCATATGGGACCTCTTCAGCTTTGTATGCTGAATCAATGGTGCATGGATTATACAAAGATATCACAATTAATATCCTTAAATCCCAATGTTCGACTCTCTCTGACTTTGTGGTTAGATCACCATCGTATGGTTCAAGGGGCCTCTTTTGTTCGTCCAACCTGGACTGTAATCACAACAGATGCAAGTCTTTCAGGTTGGGGAGCTGTTTGGGGATCTCTGACAGCACAAGGGGTTTGGAAATCTCAAGAGGCGAGATTACCAATCAATATTTTAGTACTCCATGCTATTTTAGGGCTCTTCAGGTTTGACCTCAGCTGAAGAGAGAACAATTCATTTGTTTTCAGACAATATCACAACTTTGGCATATGTCAATCATCAGGGTGGGACTCAGTCCCCTATCTATGAAAGAAGTATCTTGGATACTTGTTTGGGCGGAATCCAGCTCTTATCTAATTTCTGCGGTACATATCCCAGGTATAGACAACTGGGAAGCGGATTATCTCAGCCGTCAGACTTTACATCCGGGGGAGTGGTCTCATCATCCAGCTGTGTTTTTTCAGATTGTTCAGATGTGTGGTCTTCCAGAAATAGATCTGATGTCTCCCATCTAAACAAGAAACTTCCCAGATACCTGTCCAGGGTTCCTTAGGCGGAGTCGGTGGATGCGTTAACATTTCCTTGGTTTTACCAACCTGCCTATATCTGGTAAGATATAGGCAGGTTGGTAAAACCAAGGAAATGTTTACGCATAGTTCTTCTCCCAAGAATGATCTCCAAGATCAACATGGAACAATTGTTCGGGTTTCTGGTAGCACCAGCATGGTCTCACAGGTTTTGGTATGCGGATCTTGTCCGGATGTCCAGTTGCCAACCTTGGCCACTTCCATTAAGGCCAGACATTCTGTCTCAAGGACCGTTTTTCCATCAGGGTCTCAAATCGTTAAATTTGAAGGTATGGAAATTGAACGCCTAGTGCTTAGTCATAGAGGTTTCTCTGACTCAGTGATTGATACTACGTTACAGGCTCGTAAATCTGTTTCTAGGAAGATTTATTATCGAGTTTGGAAGACTTATATTTCATGGTGGTGTTCTCATAAATTCTCCTGGCATTCTTTTAGAATTCCTAGAATTTTACAGTTTCTTCAGGATGGTTTGGATCAAGGTTTGTCTGTAAGTTCCTTGAAGGGACAAATCTCTGCTCTTTCTGTTTTATTTCACAGAAAGATTGCTAAGCTTCCTGATATTCACTGTTTTTTTGTGCAGGCTTTGGCCCGTATCAAGCCTGTCATTAAATCAATCTCTCCTCCTTGGAGTCTTAATTTTATTTTTTTAAGGCTTTACAGGCTCCTCCTTTTTGAGCCTATGCATTCTTTGTATATTTAACTACTTTCTTGGAAGGTGTTGTTCCTTTTGGCTATCTCTTCTGCTAGAAGAGTTTCCGAGCTATCTGCTCTTTCTTGTTAGTCTCCTTTTCTGATTTTCCACCAGGATAAGGCAGTTTTGCAGACTTCATTTAATTTCTTACCTAAAGTTGTGAATTCTAACAAAATTAATAGGGAAATTGTTGTTCCCTCCTTGTGTCCTAATCCTAAGAATTCTTTGGAGAGATCCTTACATTCTCTGGATGTTGTAAGAGCTTTGAAATATGTTGAAGCTACTAAAGATTTCAGGGAGACTTCTAGTCTATTTGTTGTTTTTTCTGGTCCTAGGAAAGGTCAGGAAGCTTCTGCCATTTCTTTGGCATCCTGGTTAAAGCTCAGGCCCCGCCTCAGAGAATTACAGCTCATTCTACTAGATCAGTTTCCACTTTGTGGGCTTTTAAGAATGAAGCTTCAGTTGATCAGATTTGCAAATCAGCAACTTGGTCTTCTTTGCATACATTTACTAAATTCTACCGTTTTGATGTATTTGCCTCTTTGGTTCTCTGCCCTACAGAGAATGGGTTGGCTGTGTCTGTTTGGCATCGCTACCTGTAGGGTGGTCCTTTCTAGGACATTTTTTTGGGGGATTTTTCTTCCCAATTGTCCTGTGGCTTTGATCCTTGAGGGCAGTTGTTGACCTTCCGGCTTCTTCCCCTTTTTCTTTAGGGGATGTTCTCCACCTATGGAGACGGAGTCCTTTCTTAGGGCTTCTCCTAGTTGGGAAGTGGAGGGTGGAATTGGTTCCACCTGGGGTCTTGCTGGCTCCAAGTCAGACTGTGGGGCCTTATTTGAATGGATCCTTAGGTCTATGGCCTTGTCTGTTTTCGGAGTCAAGTTATACTTGTACTCTGGGGAGATGGCTGTACCATCTTTACGCTCGTTCCTGTATAGGTTTCGGGATTCTTTTGTTCCCTGTATTGGATACCTGTGGCTGGATTAGTCCAGCTGGGTGTGAGTCTACAGATCAGGATGCCCGAGCAGTCTATGGGTTGCAGTCTCTTCTGGAGCTTATTGAGTTTATCCTGATAGCTCATTTTCCTAGGAGATGGATTTTTTTTCTCCTTGCTCCTTTGACAGGAGAGAGTTTACTCTTCCTTCGGGTTCTGAGGATATACTCTTCTTCACGGGGGGCATCGATGGAGGTTTTGTGTACCCCTTCTTTAGGGACCTGTCAGTAGGTCCGGCGGCTTAGATTGCCTGGAGCGTGCCCTCTGAGGGGCTGTTTTATGCGGTCTGTCTTTCTTGAGGACTGCTTCTTATTCTTGCAAGCTTCCTCTGGGCCGTCTTGTTATGGACTCTGTGTTCTCAAGCTTGGGTTTTCGCCTGGGGCTATTGCACGCTTTTCAAGGTCGAATCCTTTAGTATTCTATGGACAGGCGCTGGGAGGATTTTGCCTTTTTAGTTGCATTCCATGCTTATGGGATGTTGAGGAGACGTCCTTTCTATCTCCATGCCTGGTATTATCCCGGATTTTGCTTGGTATAGGCGTGGCCTCCTTCCCTGTTGTGTCCATTCAGGTCTCTGTGAGTGGGGCCCACTCTCGGAGGTGTTTCTTCTTGTGTTCAGGGGCCTTGCGGTTTTCTCGGTCCTCCCTTGCCTTCTCCCCTTGGGATTTCAGCTGGGTTTCCCTTCATTGTGAGGGATGAGTGGTGGGGGACCGTCTGTTGGGCGACACTGTCTCTTGGTGGACTGTTGACTCTGTTTTGCGGTCTCTGGTTTGATGCTGGACTAGCTGCTAGTCAGTGTCACTGGGGTTTTTCCTTTGAAATTTTTTCTCGGCTTCGGATGAAGGGGGATTTTTCTTTGGGTAGAGGTTCAAGCTTGGTGCCCTCAGTATGGGCCACCTAATGTACCCTCCCATCTTGGCATTCAGTGTTCACTATAGCTTGGGTATTGTTTTCCCAAAAGTAATGAATGCAGATGTGGATTCTTTCCATTTAAGAAGAAAAACCTAAATTATGCTTACCTGATAATTTCCTTTTCTTCTGATGGAAAGAGTCTACAGCTCCCCACCCGTAATTTTCTGTGGCGCGTCCTTATATTCTTCTTGCACCTTTTCACCCTGATGTTTCTTCTACTGTTCCTTGTTCCTTGGCTGAATGACTGGGGGATGAGGGGAGTGGGAGGAGTATTTAAGCCTTTGGCTGGGGTGTCTTTGCCTCCTCCTGGTGGCCAGGTTCTTATTTCCCAAAAGTAATGAATGCAGCTGTGGACTCTTTCCATCAGAAGAAAAGGAAATTTTCAGTTAAGCATAATTTTGTTTTTAAGAAACCCATGAATAAAAAGATGGAGTCCATGTTGTGGAAGATGTTCCAACTCACGGGGTTAGTTTTCCAACCGGTGGCGGCGGTCGCTGCGGTGGCTGGTGCGGCTACCTACTGGTGTGACGCTCTATCAGCAATGGTCGAGGTGGAGACTCACCTCGATGAGATTCTAGAACGAATCAAAGCCCTAAGGGTAGCGCATTTTTTCATTTGTGATGCTAACATGCAAATTATTTGCCTGAATGCTAAGACATCAGGTTTGTCTGTTTTAGCCCGCAGGGCTCTGTGGCTAAAGTCGTGGTCTGCTGACATGACAAGTCTCGCTTGGTTTCCCTACCATTTAAGGGGAAGGTTTTGTTTGGCCCGGGCCTGTATTTTATCATATCTACAGTAACGGGTGGCAAGGGTGCCTTCTTGCCGCAGGACAAGAAGGCCAAACCTATGGGATCTACTTTTCGTCCCTTTCATGCGGACAAGTCTCAGCGCCAGCAGCCTGCCGCAAAGTCTGAGCAATCCAAGGGATCTTGAAAGCCAGCTAACTCTTGGAACAAGTCCAAGCAGAACAAGGAACCCGCCAAGTCAAAATCGGCATAAAGGGGCGGCCCCGACCCGTCCTTGGATCAGCTAGGGGGCAGACTATCTATCTCTTTTGCAGAGACCTGGAAGAGAGACATTATAGACCCTTGGGTTCTGGAGGTCGTAGCCCAGGGTTACAGGATAGGTTTCAAATTGTATCCGCCCAGAGGCAGGTTACTCCTGTCAAACATTTCTTCAATACCAGAAAAGAGACACCTTCGTGGGGTGTTTGAGGGATTTCTCATCTCTCGGGGTGATTGTCCCAGTCCCTCCAGCAAAAAGAGGTCTGGGGTATTATTCACACCTTTTCATGGTCCCAAAGGAGTGCACGTTTCGTCCAATTCTGGCCCTAAACAAGTTTTTCTCGATTCCATTGTTCAAGATGGAGATGATCAGGTCAATTTTGCCCCTGGTGCAAGAAGGGCAATTCATGACTATAGACCTGAAGGACGCTTACCTTCATGTTCCAATCCACATGGATCACTTCAGATTTCTAAGATTTACTTTCCTGGACCAGCACTTCCAGTTTGTGGCCCTTCCGTTTGGTCTGGTGACTGCCCCAAGAGTCTTTACAAAGGTTTTGGGTGCTCTTTTTGCAGTAACGAGTGCCAGAGAGATTGTAGTGGCACCGTATCTGGACGATATCCTGATCCAGGCTTTGTGCTGGGGAGGATAACTCGAGAGCTCTTCTCCTCCTCCGGTCCCACGGGTGGAAGATAAACAAAGGAAACAGTTCTTTGGTCCCCAGCAACAGGGTGGAATTCCGGGTGGAATACCTGGGTACGAAAATATTTTCTTCAGCAATGAAGGTATTCTTGACAGATCAGAGACGTTGCAAGCTGGTGTCCAACTATCTAGCTCTTCAGACATCCTCCAGGACACCTGTGGCCAGGTGTATGGAGGTAATTGGGCTCATGGTATCCAGCATAGATGTCATTCCATTCGCCAGGTTCCATCTCAGACCTCCTCAGCTGTGCATGTTGAGACAATGGAACAGCAAACATTCAGATTTGTCCCAACAGATATCTCTGGACAGAACGATGAGTGAGTCCCTATCTTGGTGGACCCGACTGGGGCAGTAGTCTCAGGGGACATCCTTTCTGAGACCATCCTGGGAGATTGTAACCAAGGATGCAAGTCTATCAGGATGGGGAGCTGTTTGGGGTGCCAGAAAGGCACAAGGCAGATGGACTCGAGAGGAGTCAAGTCTACCTATAAATATTTTTGAACTTCGAGCGATATTCAACACTCTGAGGACCCTCTGTGGTTGTCCCGATTCATCATATTCAAATCGGAAATTACCTTGGTGGCTTACATAAACCACCAGGGTGGGACGAGAAGCTCCCTAGCAATGAGGGAAGTATCTTGTATTCTGGAATGGGCAGAGACTCGCAATTGTTCGCTCTCAGCGATCCACATTCTGGGTGTGGACAACTGGGAAGCGGATTTTCTGAGCAGACCGACGTTTCATCCAGGGGAATGGTCTCTCCATCCCAAGATTTTCACGGAGATCTGCAGCAGATGGGGGACGCCAGAGATGGATCTTATGGCGTCCAGACTCAATTGCAAGCTACCCTGATACGGGTTGCGATCCAGGGATCCCCAGGCGGAACTAATAGATGCCTTGCCGGTACCCTGGGACTTCAACCTTATTTACATATTTCCACCGTTGCCTCTTCTACCTCTGGTAGTGGCCCGCATCAAGCAGGAGCAAGCTTCGGCTATTCTGATTAGTCCGTCGTGGCCACGGAGGATGTGGTTTGCGGATCTGGTGGCGATGTAGTCATCTCCGCCGTGGAGGTTACCTTGTCGCAAGGATCTGCTCAAGTTCAAGGTCCCTTCCAACATCAAAATCTCGATTCTCTGAGGCTGACTGCGTGGAGATTTAACGACTAGTCTTAGCCAAGAGAGGATTTTCGGAAAGAGTGATTGACACTCTTGTTCAGGCCAGGAAGATGGTCACTAGACGCATCTACCACAAGGTGTGGAGGACCTACTTGTCCTGGTGTGAGGAACAAGGATATCCCTGGCATAAGGTCATGGTATCCAGGATTTTGACTTTTCTCTAGGACAGTCTGGATAATGATCTTGCCGCCAACTCCCTAAGGGGACAGATCTCGGCTTTATCTGTACTGTTGCATAGGAAGCCTGTGGAGCTTCCTGACATTCAGTCCTTTGTTCAGGCTCTGGTTAGGATCAGGCCTGTCTTCAGGAATCTGGCTCCTCCTTGGAGCTTAAACTTGGCTTTTAGGGTTTTGCAGAGGGCTCCGTTTGAGCCTATGCATGCCCTTGACATTAAGATTCTCTCATGGAAGGTCCTATTATTATTGGCTATTGTATCAGCACGTAGAGTCTCTGAGTTGGTGGCCTTGCAATGTGAGCCTCCCTACTTAGTATTTCATGCTGATGAGGCTGTTCTTCGCACTGGATTGGGATTCCTTTCCAAGGTAGTGTCGAGTCGTAACATCAATCAGGAAATATTAGTTCCTTCCTTGTGTCCTAACCCTTCTTCTTCGATGGAGAGGTTACTTCATAATCTGGATGTTGTTCAGGCCTTGACGTTTTATCTTCAGGCCACGAAAAGGAGTTCAGACTGACTTTGTCCTTATCTGTTGTGTATTCTTGAGGGCGCAGGGGTCCCGGGTGTTCCACCTTTGGGTGGCCTCCGCAGCCTGAGGGGGCTGTTTCTGAGTGTTGTGCCTTTCGGTCCTGGATTGCGCACTTTCGCTTTTTGCTCAGTCATCTGTTTGACTTATTGAGTGATCCTGTAGTTCTCAGATATGGGAATTTTCAGTCTGATAGTCCAAATGGTACAACTCGTTAGACACGTGAGGATGAGGTAATCTCCTATTGTCTTGGTTTTGGAGTTCTTTCCCAGTTTTGACAAGTAGGGCTCAGTTTGTCTGGTCCTACGGGTAGGCCTGTGTCTGTTTTGGGGCGTTAACCTTCGGGTTGCCTTATATTTTATATTGTATCCGATGGGATGTCTTTTATTTTTGTTCTGTTTCCTTCGGGAACCTTCTGGGATAGATACTCTTGGTTACTACTTTGGAAGTTGTTTGTTACACTAAGCATTCAAAAACCTGTGGGTTCACGAGGCCGGAAAAGATTGTCAGTCCTCTTATAGCCTTCAGTCATGGATGTCGGAGCTAGGGTTTTTTCCGGACGTTGGTTGGTCCTTGTGGGGACTAGTTTAGCTCGGGTTTTTCCGGAGCCGGGAAGGTTTAGCAAATTTTCTCTCCCCTGTGTCCTCTGCCTATGTGGAGGTGATGGGGAGACTAGCCCTGCTAGTAGGGTTTTGGGAACTTGAGGTATCCCTTCGGTTGTCCTGTGGCCTGGTGTAGTCTCTTCGTTTGACTTCTGGCCTTGCTCCTTGGAGAGTTGAACTTACCTAGGGGTGGTTCCTTTCTTTGGTAGGAGCTTTTGAGTTCTCTGCGCTCTCTGGTTTTTCTGGATATGCTCCATTCCTCTAATCTGGCCTTTTGGCTCTCATGATTGGCCGGGATGTTCCACGGTGTTGGGAAATGGGGCTATGTCCTTGTTCCATCTACCTGACCGGGCCAGGGTTGGCTCGGTCTATTGGAGTATACGCCTTGCCACAGAGTAACTCATGTCATCTGGGGTTAGCTGGGTGGCTTGTGCCTCTAAACTGGTGGGTTTCTACCCAGCTGCTGGTGCTGTATTGCAGTCTTCTGGTGCGCCTTAGGGTCACATTCCCCAGTTGGTTTGCCAGGATACCCGTGGATTCTCTGCTCTGCAGGCGAATGGGTTGACTGTGCCTCTGTTAGAGGAACTACTTGTGGTCCTTCTAGGACATTTGCGGGGGATCTTTTCTCCCGTTTAGCCGGTGCCTTGAGGGCGGTTTTTGCCCTTCTGGCTTCTTCCTCTTTTTCTTTAGGGGATATTCGCTTCTTCAGGAGGCGAAGTCCTTACTAGGGGCTTCTCCTGGTCGGGAAGTGAACGGTGGACTTGGTTCCACCTGGAATCTTGCTAGTTCCATGTCAGACTGAGGGGCCTTGTTTTGATAGATCCTTGGGTCTATGGCCTTGTCTGTTTTTCAGAGTCAGGTTGTACTTGTACTCTGGGGGGATGGCTGTACCATCTTGCGCTCGTTCCTGTTTCAGTTTCGGGATTCTTTTGTTTCCCTATTTTTGATTCCTGTAGCTGGGTTGATCCAGCTGAGTGTGGATCTGCAGGCCAGGACGTCAGAGCGGTCTTAGTGCAAACTCCAGAGGAGACTGCGACCCTGTGTCTATCCTGATAGCTCATTCTCCTAGGAGATAGTGTTTCCTTTCTCCTTGTACCTTTAACAGAGGGTTTACTTTTCCTTCGGGTTCTGAAGGGATACTCTCCTCTCGGGGGGGGGGCTTCGATGGAGGCTTCGTGTTACCCTCTTTAGGGACTTGTGAGTAGGTCCGGCGGCTTAGATTGCCTTGAGCGGGCCCCCTGTAGAGGGGCTGTTTTGTGCGGTCTGTTTTCTTGAGGACCGCTTCCTTTACTTGCAAGTTCCCTTTGTGTTGTCCTGTTGTGGACTCTGTGTTTTCAAACTCGGGGTTTTCGCCTGGGTCTATTACACGCTTTTCGCGGTCTAATACGTTGGTGTTCTAGGGACTGGCGCTGGGAGAACTTTGTGTCTTAGTTGCGTCCATGCTTACAGGATGATGGGGAGACGGCTTTTCTGTCTCCGTGGCCGGTGGTATCCCGGGTTTTGCTTGGTATCGGCGTGGCCTCCTTCCCTGTTTGTTTCCGTTTGGATCTCTGTGAGCTGGGCCCACTCCTTTTTGTATTAAAGGACTTTTCGGTTTCCTCGTTCCAACTTTGCCTCGTCTCTTTGAGGATTTTGGCTGGTTTCCCCTTCATTTGTGGGGGGGGGTGATTGGTGGGGGACCATCTGTGGGTGACGGTGTGTCTCTTGGTGGACTGTTGGCTCAGTTGAGTCCATTTTGCGGTCTCTTGTTTGGCTCTGCACTAGCTGCAAGTCAGTGTCATTGGGGCTTTTCCTTTAAAAAAATATCTGCTTTAGTTGAAGCTGGATTTTATGTGTGATTGAGGTTCAGGTCTGGTGCCCTCAGTAGGGGTCGCCTTTTGTACCCTCCCATCTTGGCATTCAGTGTCCTCTCTAGCTTGGGTATTGGTTTACCAAAAGTAATGAATGCAGCTGTGGACTCTTTCCATTTAAGAAAAACATAAATTATGCTTACCTGATCATTTCCTTTTCTTCTGATGGAGCGAGTCCACAGCTCCCCACCCGTCATTTTCTGTGGGGTGTCTTTTTATTCTTCTGGCACCTTTTTTACCCTGATATTTCTTCTACTGTTCCTTGTTCCTTGGCAGAATGACTGGGGGATGAGAGGAGTGGGAGGAGTATTTAAGCCCTTTGACTGGGGTGTCTTTGCCTCCTCCTGGTGGTCTGGTTCTTATGTCCCAAAAGTAATGAATGCAGCTGTGTACTCTTTCCATCAGAAGAAAAGGAAATTATCAGATAAGCATAATTTGTTTTTCTCCTTAAACTCCACCACTTTGCTATTTGTAAAACTGAGGTATGTGGTATGGGTTTTTATAGGCTTTGATGTTTGGGAAACTGCCTCCTCCTGCTTGACATGCATATCCCATACGTAACAGCTTGTGGACTCTCGCAACCATGAAAGATATGAATTTATCAGGTAAGTTATTACATAAATTATGTTTTTCTTTCTTTCGTAATTCAGACACAGCACACACATTTAAACAACCTTCCAATGTAAGCTACTGATTGGTTAGCCAATCACAAGAGGCATATATGTGCAGCCACCAATCTGTTCAGCTAGTTCTCAGTGGTGCATTACTAATTTTTCATTAATGGTTTCCAAGAAAATGGTGGTAGAAGTAAAATGGAAAGTTGTTTACATATGTATGCTCTACCTGAATCATGAAAGAAAATGTTTGTTTGCAGACTTAAGTTCCAGGTTAGCTTCTACAAATAAGGCATATGGTGAGTGTAGTTTCTTTTTTGACACGATGAGTCCACGGATCATCTTAATTACTAATGGGATATTCACCTCCTGGTCAGCAGGAGGCGGCAAAGAGCACCACAACAAAGCTGTTAAATAGATCATCCCTTCCACCCCAGTCATTCTCTTTGCCTATGTACGTTAGTGATAGGAAGTGGTAAAGTGAGGTGTTAGAAAAGATTCTTCATTATTTTTAAAGTAGTGCAAGATTGTGCAAATCCTAACAGGTGGACAAAAAATGTTACAGGAATGTCTAGAACCTGAATTCAAAATATAAGACCTGAGGTTGTGCCTATGTGTTTAGGCACAACCTCAGGTCTTATATTTTGAATTCAGGTTCTAGACATTCCTGTAACATTTTTTGTCCTCCTGTTAGGATTTACACAATTTTGGATAAACACATAGGCAAAACCCCAATTCGGAGCCACTTACATTTCACACCCATTACATTTCAAGCAACCTGGAATCTATCCACCTGTGCATTGTAACCCATTGTTTTTATAAATGACAGTTTCTGAAACTGTCATTTAAGGAAATTGATAATTTTGCTTTATATGTTGTTTTTTCTTTTACATTCTGCAAGATGTCTCAATCTGATCCTGCCTTAGAAGTATTTGTTGGAACTTTGCTGCCTGACATCGGTTCTACCAAAGCTAAGTGCGTTTGTTGTAAAATTGTGGAGATTATATCTCCTAATGTCATTTGTATTAGTTGCCATGATAAACTTTTACATGCAGATAGTGTGTCCATCAGTAATAGTACATTGCCGGTAGCAGTTCCTTCAACTTCTAATATACATGCTATACCTATGAATTTTAAAGAATTTGTTACTGATTCTATTTAGAAGGCTTTGTCTGCATTTCCACCTTCTAATAAGCGTAAGAGGTCTTTTAAAACTTCTCATAAAGTTGATGATATTTCAAATGACCGACAACATAATGAATTAACCACCTCTGATGAGGATCTATCTGATTCAGAAAATCCTTCCTCAGATATTGACACTGTCAAATCTACTTATTTATTTAAAATAGAGTATATGAGTTTTGTTAAAAGAAGTGTTAATTACTTTGGATATTGAGGAAGCTAGTCCTCTTGATATTAAAACCAGTAAACGTTTAAATGCTGTTTTTAAACGTCCTGTGGTTACTCCAGAGGTTTTTCCTTTTTCCTGATGCTATTTCTGATATGATTTCTAAGGAATGGAATAAGCCGGGTACTCCTTTTAATCCTTCTTCAAGGTTTAAAAAATTGTATCCTTTACCAGCAATTTCAATAGAGTTTTGGGAAAAGATCCCCAAAGTTGATGGGGCTATTTCTACTCTTGCTAAACAAACCACTATTCCTATGGTAGATAGTACTTCCTTTAAGGATCCTTTAGATAGGAAGCTTGAATCTTATCTAAGGAAAGCCTATTTATATTCAGGTCATCTTCTCAGGCCTGCAATTTCTTTGGCTGATGTTGCAGCTGCTTCAACTTTTTGGTTGGAGAATTTAGCGCAACAATAATTGGATTCTGACTTATATAGCATTGTTCGTTTACTACAACATGCTAATCATTTTTTCTTTCATGTAATTAGCAAGAGTCCATGAGCTAGTGACGTATGGGATATACATTCCTACCAGGAGGGGCAAAGTTTCCCAAACCTTAAAATGCCTATAAATACACCCCTCACCACACCCACAATTCAGTTTTACAAACTTTGCCTCCGATGGAGGTGGTGAAGTAAGTTTGTGCTAGATTCTACGTTGATATGCGCTCCGCAGCAAGTTGGAGCCCGGTTTTCCTCTCAGCGTGCAGTGAATGTCAGAGGGATGTGAGGAGAGTATTGCCTATTTTGAATGCAGTGATCTCCTTCTACGGGGTCTATTTCATAGGTTCTCTGTTATCGGTCGTAGAGATTCATCTCTTACCTCCCTTTTCAGATCGACGATATACTCTTATATATACCATTACCTCTGCTGATTCTCGTTTCAGTACTGGTTTGGCTTTCTACAAACATGTAGATGAGTGTCCTGGGGTAAGTAAATCTTATTTTCTGTGACACTCTAAAGCTATGGTTGGGCACTTTGTTTATAAAGTTCTAAATATATGTATTCAAACATTTATTTGTCTTGACTCAGAATGTTCAACTTTCCTTATTTTTCAGACAGTCAGTTTCATATTTGGGATAATGCATTTGAATTAATCTTTTTTTCTTACCTTCAAAAATTTGACTCTTTTTTCCCTGTGGGCTGTTAGGCTCGCGGGGACTGAAAATGCTTCATTTTATTGCGTCATTCTTGGCGCGGATTTTTTTGGCGCAAAAATTCTTTTCCGTTTCCGGCGTCATACGTGTCGCCGGAAGTTGCGTCATTTTTTTGACGTTATTTTGCGCCAAAAATGTCGGCGTTCCGGATGTGGCGTCATTTTTGGCGCCAAAAGGCATTTCGGCGCCAAATAATGTGGGCGTCTTGTTTGTCGCTAAAAAAATATGGGCGTCGCTTTTGTCTCCACATTATTTAAGTCTCATTATTTATTGCTTCTGGTTGCTAGAAGCTTGTTCACTGTCATTTTTTTCCCATTCCTGAAACTGTCATTTAAGGATTTTGATCAATTTGCTTTATATGTTGTTTTTTCTATTACATATTGCAAGATGTTCCACGTTGCAACTGAGTCAGAAGTTACTTGAGGAAAATCACTGCCCGGGGCTGGAGCTACCAAGCTAAGTGTATCTGCTATAAATTTTTGGTACCTGTTTCTCCAGCTGTTTGTATTGCATGTCATGACAAACTTTTTAATGCAGATAAAATTTCCTTTAGTACTGTTACATTACCTGTTGCTGTTTCGTCAACATTTAATTTTCAGAGTGTTCCTGTTAAACATAAGAGATTTTATTTTTTAAATCCATTTAGAAGGCTATGTCTTATTTCTCCTTCTAGTTTACATAAGTCTTTTAAAAACTTCTCTTTTTTCAGATGAATTTTTAAATAAACATCATCGTTCTGATACTGATAATGGTTCTTCTGGTTCAGAAGTTTCTGTCTCAGAGGTTGATGCTGTTAAATCTTTTTATTTGTTCAAGATGGAATTTATTCGTTCTTTATTTAAAGACTTATTAATTGCTTTAGATATAGAGGATTCTGGTCCTCTTGATACTAAATCTAAACGTTTAAATAGGGTTTTTTAAATCTCCTGTATTTATTCCAGAAGTGTTTAATCTCCCTGATGCTTTTTCTGAAGTAATTTCCAGGGAATGGAATAATTTGGGTAATTCTTTTACTCCTTCTAAACGTTTAAGCAATTATATTCTGTGCCATCTGACAGATTAGAGTTTTTTGGGACAAAATCCCTAAGGTTTGGGGCTGTCTCTATTTCTGCTAAAATGTACTACTATTCTTACGGCAGATAGTACTAAATTTAAGGATCCTTTAGATAAGAAAATTGAATCCTTTCTAAGAAAAGTTTACTTATGTTTAGGTAATCTTCTTAGACCTGCTATATTTTTACCGGATGTTGCTGCAGCTTCATCTTTTTGGTTAGAAGTTTTAGCGCAACAAGTAACAGATCATAATTTTATAGCATTATTTTTTTTTTTTGTTTTCAAAAGAGCTTTATTCAAGTATAATAAACATACAAAATAAAAAGCGGTCTCATACAATAAAGATTATGAATGTACAAAGCAAAATAACCTGAACAACAGGTCACATTCAATGAAATAACAATTTGAATCCGTGCAGTAAAAGTAAGTTTGTATTTAGCCAATGGTGTCTCACTTGAACCCTGGCTGTAACAGCAAGTCCACAACCATATTTTGTTTTCATTCTCTGTTAGATACCCCTTCGGGTTGCACATAATGTCACTCCTGAGAATGGCGTGTAGTGTAAGTCCATAGCATTTCCTATGCAGTCCAGGGTCAAGAAAATTGAGTTCCCATTACATTATACCTTAAAAAATTTGGAAGAACTTCGAGACTACAAAAGAGTTTACAAATTTTAACATATTTTCCACCGTGAGGGCCATTATGCATTTCCTGTTCTGGTCATCAACAACTTAACTTCTAATACATATATATTACCCATTATGCTCTATCTGTCACGCTTTCAATAAAGATCAATTGCCTACCACCTCTGGACCATGTATATACTGCTCCCATAGAAATAACATATCATGGTACATAGTCAAATTTCCTGTTTTAAGATAATGTAATCTTTCTAATATTAAGGTGTGCTGTACTAAATCACACCAATCGCTAAGTGTAGGTGCGTGTACTTTCTTCCAGGCTCTGGCTATTAGCCTTTTTGCTGTATTTATTAGTATTTGATACAGGTTTTTCCTAATCTTACAAGGGATCTCCATGTTGGCATTAAACAAGACACCCTCCGGTGACAATGTCCGATCAATACCAATCGTTTTGCAAATCTGGTTATGTATTTGTATCCAAAATGTGTGTATTACTCTGCATTCCCACCATATGTGATACATGGTACCTTCCTGCCCACAACCCCTCCAGCATTTGCCACTAGCATTTTTAAACATGTGTTTTAGCTTGCCTGGTGTTAGGTACCACCTGGTGAGAATTTTAGTATTAGTTTCAAGCGCTGTTGATGAGTGTGCTGATTTGGCTGTCGTCTGAAACCATGTATCCCACTGTTTACCAGAAAACTGTCTACCCATCTCAGCCTCCCATTTAGATATGTAGTTCGGTTTGTTCGGAAGACTTGATTTAAGAACCATCCTATACATTGTGGAAATCACCCCCTTAGGGTGGTGCTGTGATGTGCATAAAGTTTCAAAAACCGTGAGCGGTCTGAGCAAATCTTGCTTGTTTTGGTGCATAGCTAGGAAATGGCGAATCTGATGGTATCTCAACCAGGATTGGAAAAAAGTGTGGCCTTGTGTTAGTAGGGTTTCTCTCTGTGCTATTCTTCCTTTCTCTGTTAACAGATATACAGGGATATGATCCACTAGATTAGACGTTTGATCTATTTTTAATTTCCTCCCTGACCAGTCTCGTAGGAATTCCTCATTTGGGTCAAGAATTGTTAGAGGGGAATAAGTGGATGTTATGTGTTTGTGTTTGTTGCGTAACTTTAACCAGTCGGACCAGGTTTCTTTGATAATTGGGTAAGCTTCTATTTTTTCTATAGATGGTTTTTGAGGAGCCCAGCACATCCCACCAATGTGCGGGGTTCCTAGCAGTTGGGATTCTAGATGGACACTTCTCTTATAAGAGTTGTCCCCTTGCCTGCACCATTCTACTACTTTATTTGCGGCAATTGCCAATTTATAAAAGTGCAGATTAGGGACCCCCAGCCCCCCATCTTCCCTGTGTCTATAGAGCGTGGTCTTAGCTAGGCGCGGGGGCTTCCTATCCCAAATATATGTGTCTATAATCGCTTGTAGCTTATTGATGTCTGTTGACACTCCCGATATGGGCAATGCTTGCATGACATACAGTGCTTTTGGTAATAGTGTCATTTTGGCAGCGGCAATTCTCCCCAGCCAAGAAATATGTTTTTTCGGTAGCCAAGAGGATACCAAATGTTCAAATTCCCCTAGCAATCGGCCGTAATTTAGTTTCCGTAGGGAGATAGGGTCCTGCGTCAAAAATATCCCTAAATATTTTAATGCTTGTCTCTGAATTTTATAGGGGAACATATGTTTAATTTCTAATATTTCTGAGTCTGCTAGGTTTATCGGGTATAGTTCTGATTTGTTAATATTTATCAAGAAATTTGATACTGCTCCAAATGTCTCCAGTTCACTTTGGATGTGTGGAAGAGAGAGCAATGGTTCAGCTATTGTCAGGAGAATATCGTCAGCGAACATTGCTAACTTATAACATTGGTCTTGTATGGTAATACCCTTTATTTCCGAGTGTGCACGCAATTTTGTGGCCAATGGTTCTAATGATAGTATAAAAAGAATGGGGGAGAGCGGGCAACCTTGCCTCGTCCCATTCCTGATTTCGAGGTGATCAGACAGAGTCCCATTTACTCGTATCTGGGCCGATGGGGTGGAATATAGAGCAAAAATTTTCGAAATAATTGTTTTGGGGAAGCCGAATTTTTGAAGAGTTGTTAATAAAAAGGTCCAATCTAATCTATCGAATGCTTTTTCAGCGTCGGTTGATAGATAAATTGCAGGAATTTTGAATTTTTTAATGTAGTCCAGTAAGTTTAATACTTTTCCAATATTATCTTTAGCCTCCCTTTCTGGAACAAAGCCAACCTGGTCATGATTTATTAGTTTTGGGAGGACTTTATTTATCCTATTTGCTATTATTTTGGAATATAATTTGATGTCTACATTTAACAAGGAGATTGGCCTGAAATTAGCTGGGGTCTCTGGTTTTTTACCGGGTTTAGGGAGTACTGAGATATGGGCCTGTAGCATAGTGTCAGGAAAAACTACAGTATCAGAAATTTGATTGAATAGGGTAAGTAAGTGTGGGGTGAGTTGGGTCTTGAAGGCCTTATAATACCTATTACTGAGACCATCTGGTCCTGGGGCTTTGTCCGGTTTTAATTCTTTAATAGCTTCTGTTATCTCCCTACTGGAGATCTGTGCTTCCATTACCCTAATTTCATCTTCTGTGAGTTTCGGGAGATTTATGCCTTCTAAATACCTTTCACACTCTGACTGATGGTTATTTGGCGATCTGTTGGGGAACAAATTATATAGTCTGTGGTAGAACTTCTTGAAAGAGTCCCCAATGGATTTTGTGTCCTCAATATTAGTATTATGTGGTGATTTGAGTGAGTGAATGTAGGAGTTTTTGCGTTGCTGCTTTAATGTTCTAGCTAATAGCTTCCCCGATCTATTTCCCTCACCATAGTATTTTTGTTGTACGTGTAATTGGCTTCTCTGTGTTTCGAGTTGTAAGTGTTTATTTAGGTTATCCCTTTTGTGTTGTAGAATCCTAGCTAGTTCCTGATCTTTGGGATGTAGTTTCAGTGACAAATCAGCCTCAGATACTTCTTGTGCCAATTTAACATATTCTGCAAGGGTTTGTTTGCGTTTATATGCTTGTATTTTGATAAATTCGCCCCTAATATAAGCTTTATGTGCTTCCCATACTGTCGCGGGACTGACATCAGGTGTGTTATTAATAAGAAAATAGCTGTCCAAAAACTCCGCGAATGATTCTACCACTTTTGAGTCAGCTAGCAGCACATTGTCAAGACGCCATGTAAAAGGCTTGATGGGGGCAGAAGGCCATGCTATCACACATTCTACTAAAGAGTGGTCTGACCATGTCGTATGTTTGATATGTGCATGTTTAACTAATGAGAGTGCAAGATGGTCTACTAGAATGTAGTCCAGTCTTGAGTAACTTTTTTGTGGGTTTGAAAAAAAGGTGTAGTCTCTAGTGTGCGGGTGAGTGTAACGCCATGTATCATGTAGTGTCAAAGTTCTAATGTCTTTCCAAATAGAATGAAGCATTTTTTGGTTCTGCCGAACATTGGGGTTAGAGCTGTCTAGGTCAGGATCGAGAGGGGTGTTAAGATCTCCCGCTGCAATTAGGGGGCCTTTGACAAGGGCTGTAACCCTATCTGAGATTTGTGAAACAAAACGGTCTTGTCTCGCATTAGGGGCGTATAGATTGACAATTGTCACAGGTTTACCAAACATCAGACCCATAATTCCCAAGAATCTCCCTTCTTTATCCTTATCTATTCTTTGGGGTTTAAATGGAATTGATTTGTGCACCAAAATGCTAACCCCATTAATTTTTTTGGTGGAGTTCGTGCTGTGAAAATGTTGCGGATATTGAGTTGAAAAAAACCTGGGTATCTTACCCGTTTTAAAATGTGTTTCCTGCAGTAAGAGGATTTTCCCTCCTTTCCTATACAGGTCTCTGAGAGCCATATTCCGCTTACTAGGGCAATTGAAACCTTTTACATTTTGGGTAATTATATGTATACTGGGTGTATTAGTTTCTGTCATCCAGAGAGTTGAAGCTAAGTGTAGATAGTCCTAAGTTGTGTGGCAATATTGAAAATAATTGACAGTGATATTTAGCCCAGAATACATATCTAAGATTAAGATGGCCCTCACGGTAGCAACTAGAAAAATAATAAACAAAACAAAATTCAAACAAGATAAATATTGCACAACTGGTGCGAATGAAAAGAGCTATAACTTGCATTCTTTTAAGGGGAGAATACAAAACCCCTGTTTGGGCATGAGATAGATATTACTTCAGGCTTGCACCATGGTGCACCCTGAGTGTTGTTTAGTGAGTGCGCCTATAAACATTTGGACATAAGATATATAACATCTCACCCTGTAGATTGAACTATATAGGTCTTCAATCATAACATTTAAATAAACACGTGTTTCCTACCATCACAACATTCAAATATTTACTTTACAATGTGATTCCTACTTATGTCAAAGGCATTAATCGTATCTTATCAACACAATATGTCTCACCTATCTTCATCTTCAAAGGCTCTTGTCTATCAATCAATACGATCATATCCCAACAGATCTGCGTCCATGAGATCATCCCACCCCGGCCCACTCCACCTTCAAACCACAGAGTGGGCCAGTGCAGGCGACCCCCAGATCATAAACACTGCTGTATCAACTGCAACCTTTACCCCCTAGATTCAATTAAATTCAAACCCACATCAGAAAGAAAGAGAGAAGAGTTCACTTTCCTGAAGTTGTTGCAGAGTCAATTTTTTGAGTGTCTTTATTGACCAATTTTGCTGGTATTTTCTTCCACTCCGATCTCTGTGGTAAAGGTGGGGCCATATGGGGTCTCTCCCCTCTTCTTTCACTGATTTCATCCTGCTGAGGCATAATGGTGATTTCCAGGTCCTTACAGACCTTCTGTATATCCTCTATTGTATTGCAGATTAATCTTCTTCCCTTCCATGGAATTTGCAGATTGAAAGGGTGGCCCCATCTGTACGGGATATTACGCTGTCTCAATGTGGTGGTGAAGAATCTGAATTCACGTCTCTTCTGTAATGTTCTTGGAGACAAATCTTCAAATAACTGAATGGGGTCAGCCCTGTATTTAAGAGGATATTTCTGTCGTGCTTTTTTCATTATCTCTTCTTTGATTTGGTAACTAGTGATCTTGACAATTAAGTCTCTTGGGGGCTGATCACCCAGAGGTTTTGCTCGTAGAGCTCGATGAAATCTATCCAGTGCTATTGTGGCTTCTGAGTCCACTCCCAAGACAAGAGTAAACACTCCTTGTAGATATTCTTCCAGATCTGCTGGTAGGACGGTCTCCGGGATTCCTCTGATTCGAATGTTACTACGACGACTGCGATTTTCCAAGTCGTCTAGCTTGTTCTCCATTTGTAAAAGTTGCTCATCTTGAAAGGCCACTTTGGATCTGAGAAAGAGTATGTTGGAATCAGTTAGGGCATTGGTATCTTCTAATTTTTCTACTCTCTGGCCCATATCTGAAAGTTCTTTTTTAATCTCAGAGATTTCCTCCCTTATGCATTGTTTAACTTGGCCAATTAGGTTGGAAAAGTCCTTTTTTGAGGGTAATGAATTCAGCAGGGCTCTAGGAACTGAGACAGCATGTTCTGAACTCTCTCCCTCAGATTCAGATGAGGCTGAGGAAGCATCTTCTCTGGTATCGCTTGTAGTTGTTAGCACTTTTCCAGGTGTATCTATGTGCTTGAAAAAATTGTTTACAGAGGGGTTTGTTGCTGTCCGTTTTTTAACACCTTTGTCTAGTTTGCCCCCTTTTTTAGGAGACATTTTAACCCCTGAGTAAGAAAGATCGGTATTTTAAATCTCAATAGGGAGGGCGAGATGTACTCAATTACCGGTGTAGTGAGTAAATTAGGTCTGCCTCTTTTGTCGCTAGTATCAGTGTTACTGTAGCCCGTGTATTTTTCATCAGCTGTAGGCTTGCGGCCGGGGTGTATTGTTTACTATCTTTCCTGCCTTCTCAGGCTAGTCATACGTGTTCAGAAGTACGCAGCATGTGTCAGTGGGTTATACTTTAATTGCATGATGAGCACCGATTATATTAACCGATGTCGAACACATCTCTTGTTTCGTTATTATGCTGTATTGCTATCCCCTTATAGCAGGTTCACCTTTCATCACTTTAAAATGCCATGCGTTCCCATTCAGTGTGGCTGGTTGCGGCCTTCCACTAAATTTGATGCTTCCCTTCCCTGGGTTTCACATGAGCACAGTAAGTCCACAAAAGGGCACACACCTTATGCAACACATATCCGCTTACCACTGCGGTCACTTTTCACCCGGCGGACCGTCTGGCAGCCTTCACTTCTGTCCGCGGTCTGTGCCACGTAGCTTGAATGCGATGCAGGCCGCAAGCCGCGGCGTAATGTAATGCCGTCCTCTTGTTGTTATGTTATAAATCCGGTCAGATGGTAATCCGGGATGGTAAGTAGGGCTTGTCGAGACGTCTTAGCGGATCAATTGAACTAGGCACCTTCACATTTAAGTTGATTTAGCCCTTTAGGGAGACAAGAGCTCACAAACGTGCAGCCATCTCCTTTGAGCGCTGGCTCCGCCTCTCTATAGCATTATTTTTATTCTATAACATGCTAATAATTTTATTGGTGATACCATCTTTTGATATCATTTGATTTGATGTCAGGTATATGTCTCTAGCTATTTTAGCTAGAAAAGCTTTATGGATTTAACTTGGAATGCTGATATGTCTTCTAAGTTAACTTTGTTTTTCCCTTTCTTTCCAGGGTAATAATCATTTTTTTCGTTCTTTTTCTCATAATAAGGAACAAAAGCCTGATCCTTCATTCTCAGGAGCGGTTTCAGTTTGGAAACTATTTCCAGTTTGGAATATATCCAAGCATTATAGAAACCTATAGTCAGCTCCTAAGTACCCATGAAGGTGCGGCCCTTTTTTCCAGTTCAGCTGGTATGGGGCAGATTACGTTTTATTCAAAAGAGTTTGGATCAATTCCGTTCTCAATCTCTGGTTTCAGAACATTGTTTCAGAAAGGTACAGAATTGGCTTCAGTTAAGGCCTCCTGCTAAGAGATTTTTTTCTGCCCGTGTCCCAGTTAACACAGCAAGGCTCAGCATTTCTGAAATGTGTTTCAGATCTAGAGTTGGCTGGAGTAATTATGCCAGTTCCAGTTCTGGAACAGGGGCTAGGGTTTTATTTTATCTCTTCATTGTACCAAAGAAGGTCAATTCCTTCAGACCAGTTCCGGATCTATCAATATTGAATCGTTATGTATACCAACATTCAAGATGGTTACTGTAGGACTATTCTGCCTTTTGTTTAGCAAGGGCATTTTATGCCTACAATAGTTTTGCAGGATGTGTATCTGCATATTCCGATTCATTCAGATCACTTTTAGTGTTTGAGATTCTCTTTTTAGACAAGCATTACCAGTTTTGTGGCTCTACTGTTTGGCCTAGCCTCAGTTCCAAGAATTTTTTTCAAAGATTCTCGGTGCCCTTCTTTCTGTATTCAGAGAACAGGGTTTTGGTATTTCCTTATTTGGACGATTATCTTGGTATTTGCTCAGTCTTCTCATTCGAAGAATCTCATGCGATTCGACTTGTGTTGTTTCTTCAAGATCATGGTTGGAGGATCAATTTACCAAAAAGTTCATTGATTCCTCAGTCAAGGGTAACCTTTCTGGGTTTCCAGATAGATTCAGTGTCCATGACTCTGTCTTTAACAGACAAGAGACGTCTAAATTGTTTTCAGCTTGTCGAAACCTTCAGTCACAATCATTCCCTTCGGTAACCTTATGCATGGAAATTCTAGGTCTTATGACTGCTGCATTGGACGCAATCCCCTTTGCTTGTTTTTCACATGCGACCTCTTCAGCTCTGTATGCTGAATCAATGGTGCAAGGATTACACAAAGATATTTCAATTTATATCTTTAAAACCGATTGTTCGACACTCTCTAACGTGGTGGACAGATCACCATCGTTTAATTCAGGGGGCTTCTTTTGTGCTTCCGACCTGGACTATAATTTCAACAGATACAAGTCTCACAGGTTGGGGAGCTGTGTGGGGATCTCTGTCGGCACAAGGAGTTTGGGAATCTCAGGAGGTGAGATTACCGATCAATATTTTGGAACTCCGTGCAATTTTCAGAGCTCTTCAGTTTTGGCCTCTTCTGTAGAGAGAATCGTTCATTTGTTTTCAGACAGACAATGTCACAACTGTGGCATACATCATCAAGGAGCGACTCAGAGTCCTCTGGCTATGAAAGAAGTATCTCGAATTTTTTTGGTTTGGGCGGACTCCAGCTCCTGTCTAATCTCTGCGGTTCATATCCCAGGTGTAGACAATTGGGAAGCGGATTATCTCAGTTGCCAAACGTAGCATCCGGGCGAATGGTTTCTTCACCCAGAGGTATTTCTTCAGGTTGTTCAAATGTGGGAACTTCCAGAAATAGATCTGATGGCGTCTCATCTAAACAAGAAACTTCCCAGATATCTGTCCAGATCCCGGGATCCTTAGGCGGAGGCAGTGGATGCATTATCACTTCCTTGGAAGTATCATCCTGTCTATATCTTTCCGCCTCTAGTTCTTCTTCCAAGAGTAATCTCCAAGATTCTGAAGGAATGCTCGTTTGTTCTGCTGGTAGCTCCGGCATGGCCTTACAGGTTTGGTATGCGGATCTTGTCCGGATGGCCTCTTGCCAGCCGTGGACTCTTCCGTTAGACGAGACCTTCTGTCACAAGGTCCTTTTTTTCCTTCAGGATCTGAAATCTTTCAATTTAAAGGTATGGCGATTGAACGCTTGATTCTTGGTCAAAGAGGTTTCTCTGACTCTGTGATTAATACTATGTTACAGGCTCGTAAATCTGTATCTAGAGAGATATATTATAGAGTCTGGAAGACTTATATTTTTTGGTGTCTTTCTCATCTTTTTTCTTGGCATTCTTTTAGAATACCGAGAATTTTACAGTTTCTTCAGGATGGTTTAGATAAGGGTTTGTCTGCAAGTTCCTTGAAAGGACAAATCTCTGCTCTTTCTGTTCTTTTTCACAGAAAGATTGCTATTCTTCCTGATATTTATTGTTTTGTACAAGCTTTGGTTCGTATAAAACCTGTCATTAAGTCAATTTCTCCTCCTTGGAGTTTGAATTTGGTTCTGGGAGCTCTTCAAGCTCCTCCCTTTGAACCTATGCATTCATTGGTCATTAAATTACTTTCTTGGAAAGTTTTGTTCCTTTTGGCCATCTCTTCTGCCAGAAGAGTTTCTGAATTATCTGCTCTTTCTTGTGAGTCTCCTTTTCTGATTTTTCATCAGGATGAGGCGGTGTTGCGAACTTCTTTTGAATTTTTACCTAAAGTTGTGAATTCCATCAACATTAGTAGAGAAATTGTGGTTCCTTCAATATGTCCTAATCCTAAGAATTCTAAGGAGAAATCATTGCATTCTTTGGATGTTGTTAGAGCTTTGAAATATTATGTTGAAACTACTAAGTCTTTCCGAAAGACTTCTAGTCTATTTGTTATCTTTTCCGGTTCTAGAAAAGGCCAGAAAGCTTCTGCCATTTCTTTGGCATCTTGGTTGAAATCTTTAATTCATCTTGCCTATGTTGAGTCGGGTAAAACTCTGCCTCAGAGGATTACAGCTCATTCTACCAGGTCAGTTTCTACTTCCTGGGCGTTTAGGAATGAAGCTTCGGTTGATCACATTTGCAAAGTTGCAACTTGGTCCTCTTTGCATATTTTTACTAAATTCTACCATTTTGATGTATTTTCTTCTTCTGAAGCAGTTTTTGGTAGAAAAGTATTTCAGGCAGCAGTTTCAGTCTGAATCTTCTGCTTATGTTTTTTATTAAACTTTATTTTGGGTGTGGATTATTTTCAGCAGGAATTGGCTGTCTTTATTTTATCCCTCCCTCTCTAGTGACTCTTGTGTGGAAAGATCCACATCTTGGGTAGTCATTATCCCATACGTCACTAGCTCATGGACTCTTGCTAATTACATGAAAGAAAACATAATTTATGTAAGAACTTACCTGATAAATTCATTTCTTTCATATTAGCAAGAGTCCATGAGGCCCACCCTTTTTTGTGGTGGTTATGATTTTTTTGTATAAAGCACAATTATTCCAATTCCTTATTTTATATGCTTTCGCACTTTTTTATCACCCCACTTCTTGGCTATTCGTTAAACTGAATTGTGGGTGTGGTGAGGGGTGTATTTATAGGCATTTTAAGGTTTGGGAAACTTTGCCCCTCCTGGTAGGAATGTATATCCCATACGTCACTAGCTCATGGACTCTTGCTAATATGAAAGAAATGAATTTATCAGGTAAGTTCTTACATAAATTATGTTATTTGTGATGCAATTTTTGATATCAAAATTGATGTTAAATCCATGTCTTTAGCTATTTTAGCTAGAAGAGCTTTATTGCTTGAATATTGGAATGCTGATATGACATCTAAGTCTAGATTACTATCTATTTCTTTCCAAGGTAATAATTTATTTGGTTCTCAGTTGGATTCTATTATTTCAACTGTTACTGGGGGGAAGGGAGTTTTTTTGACTCAGGATAAAAAACCTATGGATAAATCTAAGGCTTCTAATCGTTTTAGTTCCTTTCGTCAAAATAAGGAACAAAAACCTAATCCTTCCCCCAAGGAAACTGTTTCCAATTGGAAGCTTTCCTCAAATTGGAATAAATCCAAGCCTTTTAAGAAACCAAAGTCAGCCCCTATGTCCACATGAAGGTGCAGCCCTCATTCCAGCTCAGCTGGTAGGGGGCAGATTAAGGTTTTTCAAGGATGTTTGGGCAAATTCTGTCCAAAATCATTGGATTCAGAACATTGTCTCTCAGGGGTACCGAATAGGATTCAGAGTAAGACCTCCTGTGAGAAGATTTTTTCTCTCACGCATCCAGGTAAATCCAGTAAAAGCTCAGGGTTTCCTGAAGTGTGTTTCAGACCTGGTGGTTTTAGGTGTAATCATGCCGT
This sequence comes from Bombina bombina, assembly GCF_027579735.1. Classification (NCBI taxonomy): domain Eukaryota; kingdom Metazoa; phylum Chordata; class Amphibia; order Anura; family Bombinatoridae; genus Bombina; species Bombina bombina. The sequence goes on along the minus strand of NC_069502.1, from coordinate 679,192,800 downwards.
TTCCTTTTCAGGAACAAGGTCTGGGGTTTTATTCAAATCTATTCATTGTCCCAAAGAAGGAAAATTTATTCAGACCAGTTCTGGATCCGAAAATTTTGAATCGTTATGTAAGAGTACCAACTTTCAAGATGGTGACTATAAGGACTATTCTGCCTTTTGTTCAGCAAGGACATTATATGTCTACAATAGACTTGCAGGATGCTTACCTTCATATTCAGATTCATCCAGAACATTATCAGTTCCTGAGATTCTCTTTTCTAGACAAGCATTACCAATTTGTTGCTCTTCTATTTGGCCTAGCAACAGCTCCAAGAAACTTTTCTAAGGTTCTGGGTGCCCTACTCTCTGTAATCAGAGAACAGGGTATTGCGGTGTTTCCTTATTTGGACGATATCTTGGTACTAGCTCAGTCTTTACGTTCTGCAGAATCTCACACGAATCAACTAGTGTTGTTTCTTCGAAAACATGGTTGGAGGATCAATTTACCAAAAAGTTTCTTGATTCCTCAGACAAGGGTCACCTTTTTAGGTTTCCAGATAGATTCAGTGTCCATGACTCTGTCTCTAACAGACAAGAGAGGTTTGAGACTGAAGGTGCTGACATGCTGCAACCAATTTCAGTCATTCCCTTCAGTGGCTATGTGCATGGAAGTTTTAGGCCTCATGACTGCAGCATCGGACGCGATTCCTTTTTCTCTTTTTCACATGAGACCTCTCCAGCTTTGTATGCTTTATCAATGGTGCCGGGATTATACAAAAATATCACAATTAATATCCTTAAATCCCAATGTTCAACACTCTCTGACGTGGTGGTTAAATCACCAGCGTTTAGTTCAAGGGGCCTCTTTTTTTCGGCCAACCTGGACTGTGATCACAACAGATGTGAGTCTTTCAGGTTGGGTAGCTGTCTGGGAATCTCTGACAGGACAAGGGGTTTAGAAATCTCAAGATGTGAGATTACCAATTAACATTTTAGAACGCCGTGCAATTCTCAGAGCTCTTCAGTTTTGACCTCTGTTGAATAGAGAACCGTTCATTTGTTTTCAGACAGACAATATTACAACGGTGGAATATGTCAATCATCAGGGTAGAACTCACAGTCCCCAAGCTATGAAAGAAGTATCTCGGATACTTGTTTGGGCGTAATTCAGCTCCTGTCTAATTTTTGCGGTTCATATCCCAGGTGTAGACAATTGGGAGGCGGATTATCTCAGTCGTCAGACTTTACATCCAGGGTAGTGGTCTCTCCATCCGGATGTGTTTTCTCAGATTGTTCAGATGTGGGGTCTTCCAGAAATAGATCTGATGGCTACGCATCTAAACAAGAAACTTCCCAGATACCTGTCCAGGTCCAGGGATTCTCAGACGGAAGCAGTGGATGCGCTGACACTTCCTTGGTGTTATCAACCTGCTTATCTTCCCGCCTCTAGTTCTTCTTCCAAGAGTGATCTCCAAAATCATCATGGAACAATCATTTGTGTTGCTGGTGGCTCCAGCATGGCCCCACAGGTTTCGGTATGCGGATCTTGTTCGGATGTCCAGTTACCAACCTTGGCCACTTCCATTAAGGCCGGACCTACTGTCTCAAAGTCAGTTTTTCCATCAGGATCTCAAATCATTAAATTTGAAGGTATGGAAATTGAACGCTTAGTGCCAAGTCATGGTTGTTTCTCTGACTCAGTAATTAATACTATGTTACAAGCTCGTAAATCTGTCTCTAGGAAGATTTATTATCGAGTTTGGTGTTCTTCTCATAAATTCTCTTGGCATTCTTTTAGAATTCCTAGAATTTTAGTTTCTTCAGGATGGTTTAGATAAAGGTTTGTCTGCAAGTACTTTGAAGGGACAAATCTCTGCTCTTTCTGTTTTATTTCACAAAGATTGCTACTCTTCCTGATATTAACTGTTTTGTACAGGCTTTAGTTCGTATTAAGCCTGTCATTAAATCAATTTCTCCTCCTTGGATTCTTAATTTGGTTTTTGGTGGCGTTTCAGGCTCCTCCATTTGAGCCTATGCACTCTTTGGACATTAAACTACTTTCTTGGAAAGTGTTGTTCCTTTTGGCCATCTCTTCTGCTAGAAGAGTTTCTGAGCTTTCTGCTCTTTCTTCTGAATCTCCTTGTTTAAGTTCTTACCTAAGGTTGTGAATTCTAACAACATTAGTAGAGAAATTGTTGTCCCTTCCTTGTGTCCTAATCCTAAGAATTCTTTGGAAAAATCCTTACATTCTTTGGATGTGGTGAGAGCTTTGAAATATTATGTTGAAGCTACTAAAGATTTCAGAAAGACTTCTAGTCTATTTGTTATATTCTCTGGTTCTAGGAAAGGTCAGAAGGCTTCTGCTATTTCCTTGGCTTCTTGGTTAAAGCTTTTGATTCATCAAGCTTATTTAGAGTCGGGTGAGGCCCCGCCTCAGAGAATTACAGCTCATTCTACTAGATCAGTCTCCACTTCGTGGGCTTTTAAGAATGAAGCTTCAGTTGATCAGATTTGCAAAGCTGCAACTTGGTCCTCTTTGCATACATTTACTAAATTCTACCGTTTTGATGTATTTGCTTCTTCAGAAGCAGTCTTTGGTAGAAAAGTTCTTCAGGCAGCTGTTTCAGTTTGATTCTTCTGCTGATGTTTTAAGTTTTTCTTTTCTTCATGATAATAACTTATATTTTGGGTTGTGGATTAATTTTTCAGCATATGGCTGTTTATTTTTATCCCTCCCTCTCTAGTGACTCTTGCGTGGAGTTCCACATCTTGGGTATTGCTATACCATACATCACTAGCTCATGGACTCTTGCCAATTACATGAAAGAAAACATAATTTATGTAAGAACTTACCTGATAAATTAATTTCTTTCATATTGGCAAGAGTCCATGAGGCCCACCCTTTTCTTATGGTGGTTATGATTTTTTTTATATAAAGCACAATTATTTCCAGATTCCTTTGTTGATGCTTTTTACTCCTTTCTTTATCACCCCACTACTTGGCTATTCGTTAAACTGAATTGTGGGTGTGGTGAGGGGTGTATTTATAGGCATTTTTGAGGTTTGGGAAACTTTGCCCCTCCTGGTAGGATTGTATATCCCATACGTCACTAGCTCATGGACTCTTGCCAATATGAAAGAAATTAATTTATCAGGTAAGTTCTTAGATAAATTATGTTGTTTTAAAACACTTCTGTTTTTTTCGGAAGGGAGAAGGACCTTTTAGGTCAGAGTGGTTGCGTTTAGACAACGCTTCAACTGTTTCAATTTGTACAGAATGGCTACCAGGCACCTCAGCTGTGTTAAGCTGAGGTGTAGAGGGCTTATACCTACTCAGCCATTTCTGCCCACAATAAAAAAAAAGTTACTCTTTAAAATTTAAAGAGACAGTAGCGTTTTTTTTTTATGTGTTAAAGTTTAGATTTTACTTGATTAATCATCTTTTATCTGGTTTGGAGAAAGGGTTGTCGACAAGTTCTCTAAAGGGTCAAATCTCTGCTTTATCTATTTTGTTACTCAAACAAAATGTTCCAGATGTTCAATTTTCTTGTCAGGCCTTGGTTAGGATGAGGCCTGTGTTCAATCCAGTTACTCCTCCATGGAGTTTGAATTTGGTTCTCAATGTTTTTCAACGGCCTCCGTTTGAGTCTATGTATTCCTTAGATGTTAAGTTGTTATCTTGGAAAGTTTTATTTCTCCAACATAGGTGTGTCCGGTCCACGGCGTCATCCTTACTTGTGGGATATTCTCTTCCCCAACAGGAAATGGCAAAGAGCCCAGCAAAGCTGGTCACATGATCCCTCCTAGGCTCCGCCTACCCCAGTCATTCTCTTTGCCGTTGTACAGGCAACATCTCCACGGAGATGGCTTAGAGTTTTTTAGTGTTTAACTGTAGTTTTTATTATTCAATCAAGAGTTTGTTATTTTGAAATAGTGCTGGTATGTACTATTTACTCAGAAACAGAAAAGAGATGAAGATTTCTGTTTGTATGAGGAAAATGATTTTAGCAACCGTCACTAAAATCCATGGCTGTTCCACACAGGACTGTTGAGAGCAATTAACTTCAGTTGGGGGAACAGTGAGCAGTCTCTTGCTGCTTGAGGTATGACACATTCTAACAAGACGATGTAATGCTGGAAGCTGTCATTTTCCCTATGGGATCCGGTAAGCCATGTTTATTACGATCGTAAATAAGGGCTTCACAAGGGCTTATTAAGACTGTAGACTTTTTCTGGGCTAAATCGATTCATTATTAACACATATTTAGCCTTGAGGAATCATTTTATCTGGGTATTTTGATATAATAATATCGGCAGGCACTGTTTTAGACACCTTATTCTTTAGGGGCTTTCCCAAAGCATAAGCAGAGCCTCATTTTCGCGCCGGTGTTGCGCACTTGTTTTTGAGAGGCATGGCATGCAGTCGCATGTGAGAGGAGCTCTGATACTTAGAAAAGACTTTCTGAAGGCGTCATTTGGTATCGTATTCCCCTTTGGGCTTGGTTGGGTCTCAGCAAAGCAGATACCAGGGACTGTAAAGGGGTTAACGTTCAAAACGGCTCCGGTTCCGTTATTTTAAGGGTTAAAGCTTCCAAATTTGGTGTGCAATACTTTTAAGGCTTTAAGACACTGTGGTGAAAATTTGGTGAATTTTGAACAATTCCTTCATGTTTTTTCGCAATTGCAGTAATAAAGTGTGTTCAGTTTAAAGTTTAAAGTGACAGTAACGGTTTTATTTTAAAACGTTTTTTGTACTTTGTTATCAAGTTTATGCCTGTTTAACATGTCTGAACTACCAGATAGACTGTGTTCTGAATGTGGGGAAGCCAGAATTCCTATTCATTTAAATAAATGTGATTTATGTGACAATGACAATGATGCCCAAGATGATTCCTCAAGTGAGGGGAGTAAGCATGGTACTGCATCATTCCCTCCTTCGTCTACACGAGTCTTGCCCACTCAGGAGGCCCCTAGTACATCTAGCGCGCCAATACTCCTTACTATGCAACAATTAACGGCTGTAATGGATAATTCTGTCAAAAACATTTTAGCCAAAATGAACACTTATCAGCGTAAGCGCGACTGCTCTGTTTTAGATACTGAAGAGCATGACGACGCTGATAATAATATTTCTGAAGGGCCCCTAACCCAGTCTGATGGGGCCAGGGAGGTTTTGTCTGAGGGAGAAATTACTGATTCAGGGAACATTTCTCAACAAGCTGAACCTGATGTGATTGCATTTAAATTTAAGTTGGAACATCTCCGCATTCTGCTTAAGGAGGTATTATCCACTCTGGATGATTGTGACAAGTTGGTCATCCCAGAGAAACTATGTAAAATGGACAAGTTCCTAGAGGTGCCGGGGCTCCCAGAAGCTTTTCCTATACCCAAGCGGGTGGCGGACATTGTTAATAAAGAATGGGAAAGGCCCGGTATTCCTTTCGTCCCTCCCCCCATATTTAAAAAATTGTTTCCTATGGTCGACCCCAGAAAGGACTTATGGCAGACAGTCTCCAAGGTCGAGGGAGCGGTTTCCACTTTAAACAAACGCACCACTATACCCATAGAGGATAGTTGTGCTTTCAAAGATCCTATGGATAAAAAATTAGAAGGTTTGCTTAAAAAGATGTTTGTTCAGCAAGGTTACCTTCTACAACCAATTTCATGCATTGTCCCTGTCGCTACAGCCGCATGTTTCTGGTTCGATGAGCTGATAAAGGCGGTCGATAGTGATTCTCCTCCTTTTGAGGAGATTATGGACAGAATCAATGCTCTCAAATTGGCTAATTCTTTCACCCTAGACGCCACTTTGCAATTGGCTAGGTTAGCGGCTAAGAATTCTGGGTTTGCTATTGTGGCGCGCAGAGCGCTTTGGTTGAAATCTTGGTCGGCTGATGCGTCTTCCAAGAACAAGCTACTTAACATTCCTTTCAAGGGGAAAACGCTGTTTGGCCCTGACTTGAAAGAGATTATCTCTGATATCACTGGGGGTAAGGGCCACGCCCTTCCTCAGGATCGGCCTTTCAAGGCAAAAAATAAACCTAATTTTCGTCCCTTTCGTAGAAACGGACCAGCCCAAGGTGCTACGTCCTCTAAGCAAGAGGGTAATACTTCTCAAGCCAAGCCAGCTTGGAGACCAATGCAAGGCTGGAACAAGGGAAAGCAGGCCAAGAAACCTGCCACTGCTACCAAGACAGCATGAAATGTTGGCCCCCGATCCGGGACCGGATCTGGTGGGGGGCAGACTCTCTCTCTTCGCTCAGGCTTGGGCAAGAGATGTTCTGGATCCTTGGGCGCTAGAAATAGTCTCCCAAGGTTATCTTCTGGAATTCAAGGGACTTCCCCCAAGGGGGAGGTTCCACAGGTCTCAGTTGTCTTCAGACCACATAAAAAGACAGGCATTCTTACATTGTGTAGAAGACCTGTTAAAAATGGGAGTGATTCATCCTGTTCCATTAAGAGAACAAGGGATGGGGTTCTACTCCAATCTGTTCATAGTTCCCAAAAAAGAGGGAACGTTCAGACCAATCTTAGATCTCAAGATCTTAAACAAGTTTCTCAAGGTTCCATCGTTCAAGATGGAAACCATTCGAACTATTCTTCCTTCCATCCAGGAAGGTCAATTCATGACCACGGTGGATTTAAAGGATGCGTATCTACATATTCCTATCCACAAGGAACATCATCGGTTCCTAAGGTTCGCATTCCTGGACAAACATTACCAGTTCGTGGCGCTTCCTTTCGGATTAGCCACTGCTCCAAGGATTTTCACAAAGGTACTAGGGTCCCTTCTAGCTGTGCTAAGACCAAGGGGCATTGCTGTAGTACCTTACTTGGACGACATTCTGATTCAAGCGTCGTCCCTTCCTCAAGCAAAGGCTCACACGGACATTGTCCTGGCCTTTCTCAGATCTCACGGATGGAAAGTGAACGTGGAAAAGAGTTCTCTATCTCCGTCAACAAGGGTTCCCTTCTTGGGAACAATAATAGACTCCTTAGAAATGAGGATTTTTCTGACAGAGGCCAGAAAAACAAATCTTCTAGACTCTTGTCGGATACTTCATTCCGTTCCTCTTCCTTCCATAGCTCAGTGCATGGAAGTGATCGGGTTGATGGTAGCGGCAATGGACATAGTTCCTTTTGCGCGCATTCATCTAAGACCATTACAACTGTGCATGCTCAGTCAGTGGAATGGGGACTATACAGACTTGTCTCCGAAGATACAAGTAAATCAGAGGACCAGAGACTCACTCCGTTGGTGGCTGTCCCTGGACAACCTGTCACAAGGGATGACATTCCGCAGACCAGAGTGGGTCATTGTCACGACCGACGCCAGTCTGATGGGCTGGGGCGCGGTCTGGGGATCCCTGAAAGCTCAGGGTCTTTGGTCTCGGGAAGAATCTCTTCTACCGATAAATATTCTGGAACTGAGAGCGATATTCAATGCTCTCAAGGCTTGGCCTCAGCTAGCGAGGGCCAAGTTCATACGGTTTCAATCAGACAACATGACAACTGTTGCGTACATCAACCATCAGGGGGGAACAAGGAGTTCCCTAGCGATGGAAGAAGTGACCAAAATCATTCTATGGGCGGAGTCTCACTCCTGCCACCTGTCTGCTATCCACATCCCAGGAGTGGAAAATTGGGAAGCGGATTTTCTGAGTCGTCAGACATTGCATCCGGGGGAGTGGGAACTCCATCCGGAAATCTTTGCCCAAGTCACTCAGCTGTGGGGCATTCCAGACATGGATCTGATGGCCTCTCGTCAGAACTTCAAAGTTCCTTGCTACGGGTCCAGATCCAGGGATCCCAAGGCGGCTCTAGTGGATGCACTAGTAGCACCTTGGACCTTCAAACTAGCTTATGTGTTCCCGCCGTTTCCTCTCATCCCCAGGCTGGTAGCCAGGATCAATCAGGAGAGGGCGTCGGTGATCTTGATAGCTCCTGCGTGGCCACGCAGGACTTGGTATGCAGATCTGGTGAATATGTCATCGGCTCCACCTTGGAAGCTACCTTTGAGACGAGACCTTCTTGTTCAGGGTCCGTTCGAACATCCGAATCTGGTTTCACTCCAGCTGACTGCTTGGAGATTGAACGCTTGATTTTATCGAAGCGAGGGTTCTCAGATTCTGTTATCGATACTCTTGTTCAGGCCAGAAAGCCTGTAACTAGAAAGATTTACCACAAAATTTGGAAAAAATATATCTGTTGGTGTGAATCTAAAGGATTCCCTTGGGACAAGGTTAAGATTCCTAGGATTCTATCCTTCCTTCAAGAAGGATTGGAAAAAGGATTATCTGCAAGTTCCCTGAAGGGACAGATTTCTGCCTTGTCGGTGTTACTTCACAAAAAGCTGGCTGCTGTGCCAGATGTTCAAGCCTTTGTTCAGGCTCTGGTTAGAATTAAGCCTGTTTACAAACCTTTGACTCCTCCTTGGAGTCTCAATTTAGTTCTTTCAGTTCTTCAGGGGGTTCCGTTTGAACCCTTACATTCCGTTGATATTAAGTTATTATCTTGGAAAGTTTTGTTTTTAGTTGCAATTTCTTCTGCTAGAAGAGTTTCATAATTATCTGCTCTGCAGTGTTCTCCTCCTTATCTGGTGTTCCACGCAGATAAGGTGGTTTTACGTACTAAACCTGGTTTTCTTCCAAAAGTTGTTTCTAACAAAAACATTAACCAGGAGATTATCGTACCTTCTCTGTGTCCGAAACCAGTTTCAAAGAAGGAACGTTTGTTGCACAATTTGGATGTTGTTCACGCTCTAAAATTCTATTTAGATGCTACAAAGGATTTTAGACAAACATCTTCCTTGTTTGTTGTTTATTCCGGTAAAAGGAGAGGTCAAAAAGCAACTTCTACCTCTCTCTCTTTTTGGATTAAAAGCATCATCAGATTGGCTTACGAGACTGCCGGACGGCAGCCTCCCGAAAGAATCACAGCTCATTCCACTAGGGCTGTGGCTTCCACATGGGCCTTCAAGAACGAGGCTTCTGTTGATCAGATATGTAGGGCAGCGACTTGGTCTTCACTGCACACTTTTACCAAATTTTACAAGTTTGATACTTTTGCTTCTTCTGAGGCTATTTTTGGGAGAAAGGTTTTGCAAGCCGTGGTGCCTTCCATTTAGGTGACCTGATTTGCTCCCTCCCTTCATCCGTGTCCTAAAGCTTTGGTATTGGTTCCCACAAGTAAGGATGACGCCGTGGACCGGACACACCTATGTTGGAGAAAACAGAATTTATGTTTACCTGATAAATTACTTTCTCCAACGGTGTGTCCGGTCCACGGCCCGCCCTGGTTTTTTTAATCAGGTCTGATAATTTATTTTCTTTAACTACAGTCACCACGGTACCATATGGTTTCTCCTATGCAAATATTCCTCCTTAACGTCGGTCGAATGACTGGGGTAGGCGGAGCCTAGGAGGGATCATGTGACCAGCTTTGCTGGGCTCTTTGCCATTTCCTGTTGGGGAAGAGAATATCCCACAAGTAAGGATGACGCCGTGGACCGGACACACCGTTGGAGAAAGTAATTTATCAGGTAAACATAAATTCTGTTTTCTTGTTGCTATTTCTTCTGCTCGTAGAGTCTTGGAACTCTCGGCATTGCTGTCTGAATTTCCTTATCATATTTTCTACTGAGATAAGGTAGTTTTACGGAATAAATTATGATTTCTTCCTAAGGTTGTTTCTGATAGGAACATTAATCAGGAGATGATTGTTCCTTCCTGGTGTCCTAATCCTCATTCCCAGAAGAAACGTCTTCTGCACAATTTGGACGTAGTTCGTGCTTTAAAGTTTTATCAGCAGGCAACGAAAGATTATCATCAGTCTTCTGCTTTGTTTGTGGTTTTCTCAGGAAAACGTAAGAGTCAGAAAGCTACGGCTACTTCTTTCTTTTTGGTTGAAGAGCATCATACGTTTTGAATATGAGACTGCTGGATAGCAGCCTCCAGAAAGGGTTGCGGCTCATTCCACGAGGGCTGTTGCTTCCTCATGGGCATTCAAAAATGAAACTTCTGTGGAACAGATTTGCAAGGCTGCAACTTGGTCCTCTCTTCAGACCTTTTAAAAGTTCTACAAATTTGACAAATTTGACACTTTTGCCTTTTAGGAGAAAGGTTCTTCAAGCAGTGGTGCCTTCCGTTTAGGTTCTCTGTCTTGTCCCTCCCGTATCATCTGTGTACTCTGGCTTGGGTATTGAATCCCATTAGTAATTAAGATGATCCGTGGACTCGTGTCTTAAAAAAGAAAAGAAAATTTATGCTTACCTGATAAATGCTTTTCTTTTTTGACACGATGAGTCCACGGCCCGCCCTGTTCTTGTAAGACAGGGTGTTGGTTATTTTAAAATTCAGACACCTGCGCCTTGGTTTTTCCTTTCTTTCCTTAACTTCGGTTGAATGACTGGAGTGGGAGGGAAGGGAGGAGCTATTTAACAGCTTTGCTGTGGCGCTCTTTGCCGCCTCCTGCTGACCAGGAGGTGAATATCCCATTAGTAATTAAGATGATCCGTGGACTCATTGTGTCAAAAAAGAAATAAATTTATCAGGTAAGAATAAATTTTCTTTTTTCTTTTGATAAACAATTGCAGTAAAAATTTGTTTTTTAAAAATGTTTATACTTTGCTGATGTTTTACATCAAAAATGTCTTGTAATTGCAAGGTGTTTAATGTCCCTGTAATAATATCAGCTGTATGGAATTATATAGATACTGGTGAAGTTGGGGACCACTTTGTAAGTGAAATTTCCGGTCTGATTATCCATAAAGGATTAGTGTCACCTTTTGTTAAAACAACAAGCTTCACTCTGTCTTGCCTTTCTTTAGGACCTATCTGTCTCTAGACTTGAGTTTTTTGTATTTATTTAAATCAGTAAGGTTGTATTAAATTGTTAACATTTCAAAACTAACCAAAACTGTAAATTTGTGTTCAGGGAGAATTGGGCCACCAACCTTGGATGTGTATATGATGGATAAAGAGATAGTTGTTGATATTTGGCACGCCCCTATACCAGATGGACTGCCAGACATATGGCATTTTTATCCTGATTTTGATTATAAAGTTCATTATATGAAAACAAACCAGGTAAGTGTTACAACGATGAATGTAAGGTAGTCTGTCTAAGCTTTTATTTGTGTGTGTGTAGTATAAATTATAGCAAAAACATGCTATCCCAATGATGAACTTTAGGAGCAGCATTGTGAGCAATAACTTTGTCTATAGCAACTGCATCCTCCATTTGTATGGATCTTCAGTATCCGTAAATTAGAACTTATTTTATGAAAGTATACAAAAATCAAACCAGTTTTTAATGTATTTAAACAACAGATACCTACAAAAATCCACAAATACTTTAATGGTAGTTTTCTGTTGAACACCATTAGATAAGTTTTTCTAAAGAAATTGTGATTAACCCTATTGTCTATTTTGTATTTTATTTTTTATACAGCAATGTATTTAGTATTGTGATTATGCTTTCATAGTTTCTGTGTAATTTCAACAAATAAGGATCACAATTTTATATTTGAGTATCTTTTCTCCAACATAGGTGTGTCCGGTCCACGGCGTCATCCTTACTTGTGGGATATTCTCTTCCCCAACAGGAAATGGCAAAGAGCCCAGCAAAGCTGGTCACATGATCCCTCCTAGGCTCCGCCTACCCCAGTCATTCTCTTTGCCGTTGTACAGGCAACATCTCCACGGAGATGGCTTAGAGTTTTTTAGTGTTTAACTGTAGTTTTTATTATTCAATCAAGAGTTTGTTATTTTAAAATAGTGCTGGTATGTACTATTTACTCTGAAACAGAAAAGAGATGAAGATTTCTGTTTGTATGAGGAAAATGATTTTAGCAACCGTTACTAAAATCCATGGCTGTTCCACACAGGACTGTTGAGAGGAATTAACTTCAGTTGGGGGAACAGTGAGCAGTCTTTTGCTGCTTGAGGTATGACACATTCTAACAAGACGATGTAATGCTGGAAGCTGTCATTTTCCCTATGGGATCCGGTAAGCCATTTTTATTCAGACAGTAAATAAGGGCTTCACAAGGGTTTATTAAGACTGTAGACATTTTCTGGGCTAAATCGATCATATTTACACATATTTAGCCTTGAGGAATCATTTAATCTGGGTATTTTTTGTAAAATAATATCGGCAGGCACTGTTTTAGACACTTTATTCTATAGGGGCTTTCCCTAATCATAGTCAGAGCCTCATTTTCGCGCCGGTATGGCGCACTTGTTTTTGAGAACAGCATGGCATGCAGCTGCATGTGTGTGGAGCTCTGATACATAGAAAAGTCTTTCTGAAGGCATCATTTGGTATCGTATTCCCCTTTGGGCTTGGTTGGGTCTCAGCAAAGCAGATTCCAGGGACTGTAAAGGGGTTAAATATAAAAACGGCTCCGGTTCCGTTATTTTAAGGGTTAAAGCTTCCAAATTTGGTGTGCAATACTTTTAAGGCTTTAAGACACTGTGGTGAAATTTTGGTGAATTTTGAACAATTCCTTCATACTTTTTCGCAATTGCAGTAATAAAGTGTGTTCAGTTTAAAATTTAAAGTGACAGTAACGGTTTTATTTTAAAACGTTTTTTGTGCTTTGTTATCAAGTTTATGCCTGTTTAACATGTCTGAACTACCAGATAGATTGTGTTCTGACTGTGGGGAAGCCAAGGTTCCTTCTCATTTAAATAGATGTGATTTATGTCATAAAAAATTTAGTAAAAATGATGCCCAAGATGATTCCTCAAGTGAGGGGAGTAAGCATGGTACTGCATCATCCCCTCCTTCGTCTACACCAGTCTTGCCCATACAGGAGGCCCCTAGTACATCTAGCGCGCCAATACTCCTTACTATGCAACAATTAACGGCTGTAATGGATAATTCTATCAAAAACATTTTAGCCAATATGCCCACTTATCAGCGAAAGCGCGACTGCTCTGTTTTAGAAAATACTGAAGAGCATGAGGACGCTGATGATATTGTTTCTGATGGGCCCCTACACCAGTCTGAGGGGGCCAGGGAGGTTTTGTCTGAGGGAGAAATTTCAGATTCAGGAAAAATTTCTCAACAAGCTGAACCTGATGTGATTACTTTTAAATTTAAGTTGGAACATCTCCGCGCTCTACTTAAGGAGGTGTTATCCAATTTGGATGATTGTGATTATCTGGTCATTCCAGAAACACTATGTAAAATGGACAAGTTCCTAGAGGCCCCGGGGCCCCCCGAAGCTTTTCCTATATCCAAGCGGGTGGCGTACATTGTTAATAAAGAATGGGACAGGCCCGGTATACCTTTCGTACCTCCCCCCATATTTAAAAAATTGTTTCCTATAGTCGACCCCAGAAAGGACTTATGGCAGACAGTCCCCAAGGTCGAGGGGGCGGTTTCTACTCTAAACAAGCGCGCCACTATACCCATAGAAGATAGTTGTGCTTTCCAAGATCCTATGGATAAAAAATTAGAAGGTTTGCTAAAAAAGATGTTTGTTCAGCAAGGTTACCTTCTACAACCAATTGCATGCATTGTCCCTGTCACTACAGCCGCGTGTTTCTGGTTCGATGAGCTAGAAAAGGCGATTATTAGTAATTCTTCTTCTTATGAGGAGATTATGGACAGAATTCGTGCTCTTAAATTGGCTAATTCTTTCACCCTAGACGCCACCTTGCAATTGGCTAGGTTAGCGGCGAAAGATTCTGGGTTTGCTAGTGTGGCGCGCAGAGCGCTTTGGTTAAAATCTTGGTCAGCGGATGCGTCTTCCAAGAACAAATTGCTTGACATTCCTTTCAAGGGGAAAACACTGTTTGGCCCTGACTTGAAAGAGATTATCTCTGATATCACTGGGGGCAAGGGCCACGCCCTTCCTCAGGATAGGTCTTTCAAGGCCAAAAATAAACCTAATTTTCGTCCCTTTCGCAGAAACGGACCAGCCCCAAGTGCTACGTCCTCTAAGCAGGAGGGTAATACTTCTCAAGCCAATCCAGCCTGGAGACCTATGCAAGGCTGGAACAAAGGAAAGCAGGCCAAGAAACCTGCCACTGCTCCCAAGACAGCATGAGATGCGGGCCCACGATCCGGGACCGGATTTGGTGGGGGGCAGACTCTCTCTCTTCACTCAGACTTGGGCAAGAGATGTTCTGGATCCTTGGGCGCTAGAAATAGTCTCCCAAGGTTATCTTCTGGAAGTGATTCATCCTGTTCCATTAAGAGAACGAGGGATGGGGTTCTACTCCAATCTGTTCGTAGTTCCCAAAAAAGAGGGAACGTTCAGACCAATCTTAGATCTCAAGATCCTAAACAAGTTTCTCAAGGTTCCATCGTCCAAAATGGAAACCATTCGAACAATCCTTCCATCCAGGAAGGTCAATTCTTGACCACGGTGGATTTAAAGGATGCGTATCTACATATTCCTGTCCACAAGGAACATCATCGGTTCCTAAGGTTCGCATTCCTGGACAAGCATTACCAGTTCGTGGCGCTTCCTTTCGGATTAGCCACTGCTCCAAGGATTTTCACAAAGGTACTAGGGTCCCTGCTAGCGGTGCTAAGACCAAGGGGCATTGCTGTAGTACCTTACCTTGGACGACATTCTGATTCAAGCGTCGTCCCTTCCTCAAGCAGAGGCTCACACGGACATTGTCCTGGCCTTTCTCAGATCTCACGGCTGGAAAGTGAACGTGGAAAAGAGTTCTCTATCTCCGTCGACAAGAGTTCCCTTCTTGGGAACAATTATAGACTCCTTAGAAATGAGGATCTTTCTGACAGAGACCAGAAAAACAAAGCTTCTGAACTCTTGTCGGATACTTCATTCCGTTCCTCTTCCTTCCATAGCGCAGTGCATGGAAGTGATAGGGTTGATGGTAGCGGCGATGGACATAGTTCCTTTTGCGCGCATTCATCTAAGACCATTACAACTGTGTATGCTCAGTCAGTGGAATGGGGACTATACAGACTTGTCTCCGAAGATACAAGTAAATCAGAGGACCAGAGACTCACTCCGTTGGTGGCTGTCCCTGGACAACCTGTCACAAGGGGTGACCTCCCGCAGACCAGAGTGGGTCATTGTCACGACCGACGCCAGTCTGATGGGCTGGGGCGCGGTCTGGGGATCCCTGAAAGCTCAGGGTCTTTGGTCTCGGGAAGAATCTCTTCTACCGATAAATATTCTGGAACTGAGAGCGATATTCAATGCTCTCAAGGCTTGGCCTCAGCTAGCGAGGGCCAAGTTCATACGGTTTCAATCAGACAACATGACGACTGTTGCGTACATCAACCATCAGGGGGGAACAAGGAGTTCCCTGGCGATGGAAGAAGTGACCAGAATCATTCATTGGGCGGAGACTCGCTCCTGCCACCTGTCTGCAATCCACATCCCAGGAGTGGAAAATTGGGAAGCGGATTGTCTGAGTCGGCAGACATTGCATCCGGGGGAGTGGGAACTCCATCCGGAAATCTTTGCCCAAGTCACTCAACTGTGGGGCATTCCAGACATGGATCTGATGGCCTCTCGTCAGAACTTCAAGGTTCCTTGCTACGGGTCCAGATCCAGGGATCCCAAGGCGACTCTAGTAGATGCACTAGTAGCACCTTGGACCTTCAAACTAGCCTATGTATTCCCGCCGTTTCCTCTCATCCCCAGGCTGGTAGCCAGGATCAAGCAGGAGAGGGCGTCGGTGATCTTGATAGCTCCTGCGTGGCCACGCAGGACTTGGTATGCAGATCTGGTGAATATGTCATCGGCTCCACCATGGAAGCTACCTTTGAGACGAGACCTTCTTGTTCAGGGTCCGTTCGAACATCCGCATCTGGTTCCACTCCAGCTGACTGCTTGGAGATTGAACGCTTGATCTTATCGAAGCGAGGATTCTCAGATTCTGTTATCGATACTCTTGTTCAGGCCAGAAAGCCTGTAACTAGAAAGATTTACCACAAAATTTGGAAAAAATATATCTGTTGGTGTGAATCTAAAGGATTCCCTTGGGACAAGGTTAAGATTCCTAAGAGTCTATCCTTCCTTCGAGAAGGATTGGAAAAAGGATTATCTGCAAGTTCCTTGATGGGACAGATTTCTGCCTTGTCTGTGTTACTTCACAAAAAGCTGGCAGCTGTGCCAGATGTTCAAGCCTTTGTTCAGGCTCTGGTTAGAATCAAGCCTGTTTACAAACCTTTGACTCCTCCTTGGAGTCTCAACTTAGTTCTTTCAGTTCTTCAGGGGGTTCCGTTTGAACCCTTACATTCCGTTGATATTAAGTTATTATCTTGGAAAGTTTTGTTTTTGGTTGCAATTTCTTCTGCTAGAAGAGTCTCAGAATTATCTGCTCTGCAGTGTTCTCCTCCTTATCTGGTGTTCCATGCTGATACGGTGGTTTTACGTACTAACCTGGTTTTCTTCCTAAAGTTGTTTCTAACAAAAACATTAACCAGGAGATAGTCGTACCTTCTCTGTGTCCGAAACCAGTTTCGAAGAAGGAACGTTTGTTGCACAATTTGGATGTTGTTCGCGCTCTAAAATTCTATTTAGATGCTACAAAGGATTTTAGACAAACATCTTCCTTGTTTGTTGTTTATTCAGGTAAAAGGAGAGGTCAAAAAGCAACTTCTACCTCTCTCTCTTTTTGGATTAAAAGCATCATCAGATTGGCTTACGAGACTGCCGGACGGCAGCCTCCTGAAAGGATCACAGCTCCTTCCACTAGGGCTGTGGCTTCCACATGGGCCTTCAAGAACGAGGCTTCTGTTGATCAGATATGTAGGGCAGCGACTTGGTCTTCACTGCACACTTTTACCAAATTTTACAAGTTTGATACTTTTGCTTCTTCTGAGGCTATTTTTGGGAGAAAGGTTTTGCAAGCCGTGGTGCCTTCCATTTAGGTGACCTGATTTGCTCCCTCCCTTCATCCGTGTCCTAAAGCTTTGGTATTGGTTCCCACAAGTAAGGATGACGCCGTGGACCGGACACACCTATGTTGGAGAAAACAGAATTTATGTTTACCTGATAAATTACTTTCTCCAACGGTGTGTCCGGTCCACGGCCCGCCCTGGTTTTTTAATCAGGTCTGATAATTTATTTTCTTTAACTACAGTCACCACGGTATCATATGGTTTCTCCTATGCAAATATTCCTCCTTAACGTCGGTCGAATGACTGGGGTAGGCGGAGCCTAGGAGGGATCATGTGACCAGCTTTGCTGGGCTCTTTGCCATTTCCTGTTGGGGAAGAGAATATCCCACAAGTAAGGATGACGCCGTGGACCGGACACACCGTTGGAGAAAGTAATTTATCAGGTAAACATAAATTCTGTTTTTTTACAAATTACATTGCACTTTGTATTTCTTCTATTTATGATAAAACTGAGGAACTGACCTTTTGTTTCCCAGAGTTTCGTCACTTTCCACTATTAGTCCAGCTATTAGTATATGTGTGTGTGTATATATATATATATATATATATATATATATATATGTATGTGTGTGTGTATGTATATATATGTGTGTATGTGTATATATATATATATATATATATATATATATATATATATATATATATATATAGCTATATATCTATATATTCTATAAGATACGACGAGTCCACGGATTAATCCTTTACTTGTGGGATATTATCCTCCTGCTAACAGGAAGTGGCAAAGAGCACCACAGCAGAGCTGTCTATATAGCTCCTCCCTTAACTCCACCCCCCAGTCATTCTCTTTGCCTACTCTAAGTACTAGGAAGGGTAAAGTGAAAGAGGTGATACATTTTTAGTTTTTATTTTCTTCAAGCTAGAGTTTTTTATTTTAAATGGTACCGGTGTGTACTATTTACTCTCAGGCAGCAGATGGATGAAGACTTCTGCCTGGAGGCTGATGATCTTAGCATTTGTCACTAAGATCCAGAGCAGTTCCCACAGAATGGCTGAGGAGTACTTAAGAAACTTCAGTGTGAGGAACGTTTTTCATGCTATAAGCAGTGTGGTATGTTGAGTCATTTTTTTCTGGAGAGACTGTGTTATTTCAGAATTGGCTGACAGTATCCCCATGAGGGAAAGGGTAAGCAGTAATCCTAAAGTATAAAGAGGGGTATTACTAAGCTTGCTTATAGGGGCTAAGAAAAAATGGTGGACACGGAGTTTGAATGTTTGTGGGCAAACGTTTATTTCACTGGGAGTGCTGATAACGTTTTTGGCAGGAACGTTTTTTTGAGGCTTTATTGAGAAGGGTACACTTGGCTTCTTTTTGGATTTAAGAACCCACATGGCTAGTTTGAGACCGCTCTGGTGCGGTTCATTTAGGCTGAGAGACATCGAGTGAGAAGGGTGGGGCCTATTTTCGCGCCTCAGTTGCGCAGTTGTATTTGACAGGCAAGCAGCAAGCTCCAACTCCGGTGGGCCCTTGTGAGAGTATTGGGCCAAATCGAAGCTTTAACCCTGTTTTCCAGATCCCTGAGGGCAGGTAGGCGCCACAGCAAAGCTGTGGCGAAGTGCAGGGGGTGTTTTTTCCGGATTTAAACTTTTATTAATTATCCGGTAAGGGTTAAGTGTTCCTTTCCTTGTGGGGCAAACTTAGCTGCATAATTTGTTTACTTATATCAAAAATTTGAAACCATTTGATTATTTTAAAGCAGTTTTGCAAAACGTGTGTGCTTTTTTTCTCTTAAAGGCGCAGTATCATTTTTAAGATTATTTCTTTACTAAAGAAAGTGTTTTCAAGCCTGTTTGTGGTCATTACTAGCCTGTTTAACATGTCTGACATTGAGGAAAGCCAATGTTCAATGTGTTTGGAAGCCATTGTGGAACTCCCACTTAAAATGTGTCCCTCATGCACTGAAAGGGCAATAAATTGCAAAGAACATATTTTAGCTGATAAAAGTATGTCACAGGATGATTCTCAGTCAGAAGAGAATCAGGTTATGCCATCTAATTCTCCCCAAGTGTCTCAACCATTAACGCCCGCACAAGCGACGCCAAGTACTTCTATTGCGTCTAATTCTTTCACCCTGCAAGATATGGCCACAGTTATGAATACTACCCACAGAGGTTTTATCTAAACTGCCTAGGTTGCAGGGGAAGTGCAGTAGGTCCGGTGTGAGAGTAAATGCTGAGCCCTCTGACGCTTTATTAGCCATCTCCGATGTACCCTCACAATGTTCTGAGTTAGGGGTGAGGGAATTGCTGTCTGAGGGAGAGCTTTCTGATTCAGGAAAGATGTTCCCTCAGACTCAGATATGACAGCTTTTAAATTTAAGCTAGAACACCTCCGCTTGTTGCTCAGAGAGGTATTAGCGACTCTGGATGATTGTGACCCTATTGTAACTCCACCAGAGAAATTGTGTAAAATGGATAGATATCTAGAGGTTCCTGCTTACACTAATCTTTTTCCGGTCCCTAAGAGGATTTCGGACATTGTTACTAAGGAATGGGACAGACCAGGTATTCAGTTTTCTCCCCCTCCTACTTTTAAGAAAATGTTTCCCATATCAGACACCATTCGGGATTCGTGACAGACGGTCCCTAAGGTGGAGGGAGCTATTTATTCCCTGGCTAAGCATACAACTATACCTATTGAGGACAGTTGTGCTTTCAAAGATCCTATGGATAAAAAATTAGAGGGTCTTCTAAAGAAAATATTTATTCATCAGGGTTTTCTTCTGCAACCTATAGCGTGCATTGTTCCTGTAACTACTGCAGCTGCGTTTTGGTTCGAGGCTCTAGAGGAGGCTCTTAAGGTTGAGACCCCATTAGATGATATTTTGAATAGAATTAGGGCTCTCAAGCTAGCTAATTCTTTCATTACAGATGCCGCTTTTCAACTGGCTAAATTAGCGGCAAAGAATTCAGGTTTTGCCATTCTAGCGCGTAGAGCGTTATGGCTTAAGTCCTGGTCTGCTGATGTGTCATCAAAATCTAAGCTTTTAGCCATTCCTTTCAAGGGTAAGACCCTATTCGGGCCTGAACTGAAAGAGATAATTTCATGCCCTTCCTCAGGATAAGACAAAGATGAGGACCAAACAAAATAATTTTCGTTCCTTTCGAAACTTCAAGGGTGGTCCCTCTACCTCCTCCGCTGCTGCAAAGCAGGAGGTGAATTTTGCTCAATCCAAGTCAGTCTGGAGACCTAACCAGACTTGGAACAAGGGTAAACAGGCCACCAAGACAGCATGAAGGGGCAGCCCCCGATCTGGGACCGGATCTAGTAAGGGGCAGACTTTCTCTCTTTGCTCAGGCAAGAGACGTTCAGGACTCTCCTGGGCTTTAGAAATTGTGACCCAGGGGGGTATCTTCTAGACTTCAAAGATTCTTCTCCAAGGGGGAGATTCCATCTTTCTCGATTGTCTGTAAACCAGACAAAAAGAGGTGTTCTTACACTGTGTAGAAGACCTATATACCATAGGAGTAATCTGCCCAGTTCCAAAAGCAGAACAGGGGCAGGGGTTTTACTCCAATCTGTTTGTGGTTCCCAAAAAAGAGGGATCCTTCAGACCAATCTTAGATCTCAAAATCCTAAACAAATTCCTCAGAGTCCCATCCTTCAAGATGGAGACCATTCAGACTATTTCTTTTGCAAGATGTACCAAGTCCACGGATTCATTCTAACTTGTGGAATATTGTCCTTCCTGACAGGAAGTAGCAAAGAGAGCACCACAGCAGAGCTGTCTATATAGCTCCACCCTTAACTCCACCCCCAAGTCATTCTCTTTGCTGGCTCTAAGCAGGAAGGGTAAAGAGAAGAGGTGTTAAACTGTTAGTTTTATTTTATCTTTAATCAAGTGTTAGTTATTTCTCCAACATAGGTGTGTCCGGTCCACGGCGTCATCCTTACTTGTGGGATATTCTCTTCCCCAACAGGAAATGGCAAAGAGCCCAGCAAAGCTGGTCACATGATCCCTCCTAGGCTCCGCCTACCCCAGTCATTCTCTTTGCCGTTGTACAGGCAACATCTCCACGGAGATGGCTTAGAGTTTTTTAGTGTTTAACTGTAGTTTTTATTATTCAATCAAGAGTTTGTTATTTTAAAATAGTGCTGGTATGTACTATTTACTCAGAAACAGAAAAGAGATGAAGATTTCTGTTTGTATGAGGAAAATGATTTTAGCACCGTAACTAAAATCCATGGCTGTTCCACACAGGACTGTTGAGAGCAATTAACTTCAGTTGGGGGAACAGTGTGCAGTCTCTTGCTGCTTGAGGTATGACACATTCTAACAAGACGATGTAATGCTGGAAGCTGTCATTTTTCCCTATGGGATCCGGTAAGCCATGTTTATTACGATGTTAAATAAGGGCTTCACAAGGGCTTATTATGATTGTAGACTTTTATGGGCTAAATCGATTCAGTATTAAAACCTATTTAGCCTTGAGGAATCATTTTATTTGGGTATATTTATATTAGATGATATTATAATGTCGGCAGGCACTGTATGAGACACCTTATTTCTCTAGGGCTTTCCCAAAGCATAAGCAGAGCCTCATTTTCGCGCCGGTGTGGCGCACTTGTTTTTGAGAGGCATGGCATGCAGTCGCATGTGAGAGGAGCTCTGATACTTACAAAAGTCTTTCTGAAGGCGTCATTTGGTATCGTATTCCCCTTTGGGTTTGGTTGGGTCTCAGCAAAGCAGATACCAGGGACTGTAAAGGGGTTAAAGTGTTAAAACGGCTCCGGTTCCGTTATTTTAAGGGTTAAAGCTTCCAAATTTGGTGTGCAATACTTTTAAGGCTTTAAGACACTGTGGTGAAAATTTGGTGAATTTTGTACAATTCCTTCATGTTTTTTCGCAATTGCAGTAATAAAGTGTGTTCAGTTTAAAATTTAAAGTGACAGTAACGGTTTTACTTTAAAACGTTTTTTTGTACTTTATTATCAAATTTATGCCTGTTTAACATGTCTGAACTACCAGATAGACTGTGTTCTGAATGTGGGGAAGCCAGAATTCCTGTTCATTTAAATAAATGTGATTTATGTGATAATGACAATGATGCCCAAGATGATTCCTCAAGTGAGGGGAGTAAGCATGGTACTGCATCATTCCCTCCTTCGTCTACACGAGTCTTGCCCCCA
>NC_069502.1:679091945-679170673 GCF_027579735.1 Bombina bombina | reverse complement strand
CCCTCCCCTGCTGTCGCTCTCCCTCCCTCCCCTGCTGTCGCTCTCCCTCCCTCCCCTGCTGTCGCTCTCCCTCCCTCCCCTGCTGTCGCTCTCCCTCCCTCCCCTGCTGTCGCTCTCCCTCCCTCCCCTGCTGTCGCTCTCCCTCCCTCCCCTGCTGTCGCTCTCCCTCCCTCCCCTGCTGTCGGTCTCCCTCCCTCCCCTGCTGTCTGTCTCCCTCCCTCCCCTGCTGTCGGTCTCCCTCCCTCCCCTGCTGTCGCTCTCCCTCCCTCCCCTGCTGTCGGTCTCCCTCCCTCCCCTGCTGTCTCTCTCCCTCCCTCCCCTGCTGTCGCTCTCCCTCCCTCCCCTGCTGTCGCTCTCCCTCCCTCCCCTGCTGTCGCTCTCCCTCCCTCCCCTGCTGTCGGTCTCCCTCCCTCCCCTGCTGTCTCTCTCCCTCCCTCCCCTGCTGTCGCTCTCCCTCCCTCCCCTGCTGTCGCTCTCCCTCCCTCCCCTGCTGTCGCTCTCCCTCCCTCCCCTGCTCTGTCTGTCTCCCTCCCTCCCCTGCTGTCGCTCTCCCTCCCTCCCCTGCTGTCGCTCTCCCTCCCTCCCCTGCTGTCGCTCTCCCTCCCTCCCCTGCTGTCGCTCTCCCTCCCTCCCCTGCTGTCGGTCTCCCTCCCTCCCCTGCTGTCGCTCTCCCTCCCTCCCCTGCTGTCGGTCTCCCTCCCTCCCCTGCTGTCGGTCTCCCTCCCTCCCCTGCTGTCTCTCTCCCTCCCTCCCCTGCTGTCGCTCTCCCTCCCTCCCCTGCTGTCGCTCTCCCTGTCTCCCTCCCTCCCCTGCTGTCTTTCTCCCTCCCCTGCTGTCTTTCTCCCTCCCCTGCTGTCTGTCTGTCTCCCTCCCCTGCTGTCTGTCTGTCTGTCTCCCCTGCTGTCTGTCTGTCTGTCTCCCCTGCTGTCTGTCTGTCTGTCTCCCTCCCCGTCTGTCTGTCTGTCTCCCTCCCTCCCCGTCTGTCTGTCTCCCCTGCTGTCTGTCTCCCTCCCTCACCTGCTGTCTGTCTCCCTCCCTCACCTGCTGTCTGTCTCCCTCCCTCACCTGCTGTCTATCTCCCTTCCCTCCCCTGCTGTCTCCCTCCCTCCCCTGCTGTCTGTCTTTCTCCCTCACCTGCTGGCTGTCTCCCTCCCTCACCTGCTGGCTGTCTCCCTCCCTCACCTGCTGGCTGTCTCCCTCCCTCACCTGCTGGCTGTCTCCCTCCCTCACCTGCTGGCTGTCTCCCTCCCTCACCTGCTGGCTGTCTCCCTCCCTCACCTGCTGGCTGTCTCCCTCCCTCACCTGCTGGCTGTCTCCCTCCCTCACCTGCTGGCTGTCTCCCTCCCTCACCTGCTGGCTGTCTCCCTCCCTCACCTGCTGGCTGTCTCCCTCCCTCACCTGCTGGCTGTCTCCCTCCCTCACCTGCTGGCTGTCTCCCTCCCTCACCTGCTGGCTGTCTCCCTCCCTCACCTGCTGTCTGTCTCCCTCCCTCACCTGCTGGCTGTCTCCCTCCCTCACCTGCTGGCTGTCTCCCTCCCTCACCTGCTGGCTGTCTCCCTCCCTCACCTGCTGGCTGTCTCCCTCCCTCACCTGCTGTCTCCCTCCCTCACCTGCTGTCTCCCTCCCTCCCCTGCTGTCTCCCTCCCTCCCCTGCTGTCTCCCTCCCTCCCCTGCTGTCTGTCTGTCTCCCTCCCCTGCTGTCTGTCTCCCTCCCTCGCTCCCTCCCTCCCCTGCTCTGTCTCTCTCCCTCCCTCCCCTGCTCTGTCTGTCTCCCTCCCTCCCCTGCTCTGTCTGTCTCCCTCCCTCCCCTGCTCTGTCTGTCTCCCTCCCTCCCCTGCTCTGTCTCTCTCCCTCCCTCCCCTGCTCTGTCTCTCTCCCTCCCTCCCCTGCTCTGTCTCTCTCCCTCCCTCCCCTGCTCTGTCTCTCTCCCTCCCTCCCCTGCTCTGTCTCTCTCCCTCCCTCCCCTGCTCTGTCTCTCTCCCTCCCTCCCTCCCTCCCCTGCTGTCTGTCTGTCTCCCTCCCTCCCTCCCCTGCTGTCTGTCTGTCTCCCTCCCCTGCTGTCTGTCTGTCTCCCTCCCTCCCCTGCTCTGTCTCTCTCCCTCCCTCCCCTGCTCTGTCTCTCTCCCTCCCTCCCCTGCTCTGTCTCTCTCCCTCCCTCCCCTGCTCTGTCTCTCTCCCTCCCTCCCCTGCTCTGTCTCTCTCCCTCCCTCCCCTGCTCTGTCTCTCTCTCTCTCTCTCTCTCTCTCTCTCTCTCTCTCTCCCTGCTCACCCTCCCTCCCCTGCTCACCCTCCCTCCCCTGCTCTCTCTCTTTTCAAAAAGGTTCGCCATCACTGCTCTAGCATAACTGAACAATAAACTAAGATTATTAATGTCCTTTAATCAGAAAAAAAATTAAAGATCTCCTTTTTAAATTTCTTCCCTAGATTGAAACAAACATTTGTGATGATGATAAATGCACAATTTTTTTTACGCCACCCAAAAAAAATGAAAATTACTGCTTCTCAGCTCAGGGTATATCCAATCTTTGGGCTGTGACTGGAGAGATGTCAAAAGAAATCTGTTTATTTGTGGAAGATAAAGATGCAATAGCAGGTGAGTAATTGATTTTGCTATCACTATGACCAAGATTACGATGCATGTACAATTTATAAAACATGAGTTGTGAACTGGTAACAGCAATGCCTTTATCAATTGAACCATTTAAGGAATATTAAACACTTTTGAGATTGTAATATGTTTAATTATGTGTAGTAAAACAACTTTAGTGAGTTTGCACAGCTTTTCAGTAATTTAAAGGGACATTTCTCTTGTTAAGTGTATTCAGTCCACGGGTCATCCATTACTTATGGAATATATTCTCTTCCCAACAGGAAATTGCAAGAGGATCACCCAAGCAGAGCTGCTACATAGCTCCTCCCCTCACATGTCATATTCAGTCATTCTCTTGCAACTTAATAGATAGGACGTTGTGAGAGATCTGTGTTTTATACTTAGTTTATTTCTTCAATCAAAAGTTTGTTATTTTAAAATGACACCGGAGTGTGTTGTTTATTCTCAGGCAGTATTTGGAAGAAGAATCTGCCTGCGTTTTCTATGATCTTAGCGGCAGTAACTAAGATCCACTGGCTGTTCTCGCATATTCTGAGGAGTGGGGTAACTTTCAGAAAGGGAATAGCGTGCGGGGAACCATGCAGACGAGGTATGTGCAGTAAATTATTTTTCTAAGGAATGGAATTGACTAAGAAAATACTGCTGATACCGATGTAATGTAAGTAAAAGCCTTTAATACAGTGAGAGCGACTGTTAGCAGGCTGGTTTAAATATATACAGTAAAGTAATTTTCTAAGGAATGGAATTTGACTGAGAAAATGCTATTAATACTGAAGTGACGTTATAAGCCTTAAATGCAGTAGGAAGACTGGTATCAGGCTTATCAATAGAGATACATGCTCCTTAAAAAAGGATGTTTTAAACGATTTTGCTGGCATGTTTAATCGTTTTGTGAGGTACATTGGTTATAAAACTTGTTGGGGCATAAAATTTTTCCACATGGCTGACAATTTTTCTGCATAGAATCAGTTAACTGAAACTCCCAATTAGAGTAGGAGGGGCCTATTTTAGCGCTCTTTTGACACAGTAAAAATTCAGGCTCTGTCTTCCTGCTTCCTTCTGCTTGACCCGGGTCGTCTCCAGACAGCTTAAGGGACTTCAAAAGTCATTTTGAGGGAGGTAATCAGTCACAGCAGACCTGTGACAGTGGTTTTTTGACTGTATTGAAAAACGTTTTTTTGCTTATAAAAACCGTTTGGGTTTTAAGGGGTTAATCATCCATTTGCAAGTGGGTGCAATGCTCTGCTAACTTAATACATTTACTGTGAAAATTTGTTTGCTATAACTGATTTGGTTCATTGTTATTTCAACTGTGACAGTTTTCTGTGCTTCTTAAAGGCACAGTAGCGTTTTTCTTTATTACTTGTAAAATTATTTACAGTGTTTTCCAAGTCTGCTAGTCTTATTGCTAGTCTGTTTAAACATGTCTGACACAGATGAATCTGTTTGTTCATTATGTTTAAAGGCCACTGTGGAGCCCCACAGAAACGTGTACTAAATGTATTGATTTCACTTTAAATAAAAAAGGTCAGTCTTTATCTATAAAGGAATTATCACCAGACAACGAGGGGGAAGTTATGCCAACTAACTCTCCTCACGTGTCAGTACCTTCGCCTCCCGCTCAGGAGGCGCGTGATATTGTGGCGCCAAGTGCATCAGGGACGGCCATACAAATCACCTTACAAGACATGGCTAATATTATGAATAATACCCTGACAGAAGTATTATCTAAATTGCCAGAATTAAGAGGCAAGCGCGATTGCTCTGGGGTAAGAATAGAGCGCCCTGGTGCTACAAGAGCCATGTCCGATACTGCGTCACAGTTTGCAGAACATGAGGACGGAGAGCTTCATTCTGTAGGTGACGGATCTGATCCAGGGAAACCGGATTCAGAGATCTCTAATTTTAAATTTAAGCTTGAGAACCTCCGTGTATTGCTAGGGGAGGTTTTAGCGGCTCTGAATGATTGTAACACAGTTGCGATTCCAGAGAAATTATGTAGGCTGGATAGATACTATGCAGTACCGGTGTGTACCGACGTTTTTCCTATACCTAAAAGGCTTACAGAACTTATTAGCAAGGAGTGGGATAGACCTGGTGTGCCCTTTTCCCCACCACCTATATTTAGAAAAATGTTTCCAATAGATGCCACTACACGGGACTTATGGCAGACGGTCCCTAAGGTGGAGGGAGCAGTTTCTACTTTAGCTAAGCGTACCACTATCCCGGTGGAAGATAGTTGTGCCTTTTCAGATCCAATGGATAAAAAAATTGGAAGGTTACCTTAAGAAAATGTTTGTTCAACAAGGTTTTATCTTACAGCCCCTTGCATGCATTGCGCCTGTCACTGCTGCTGCGGCATTTTGGTTTGAGTCTCTAGAAGAGGCCATTCACTCAGCCCCATTGGATGAAATTATGGACAAGCTTAAAGCCCTTAAGCTAGCTAATGCATTTGTTTCTGATGCCATTGTACATCTAACTAAACTAACGGCTAAGAATTCCGGTTTTGCCATTCAAGCGCGCAGAGCGTTATGGCTTAAATCCTGGTCAGCTGATGTGACTTCTAAATCTAAATTACTTAATATTCCTTTCAAGGGGCAAACCTTATTCGGGCCCGGCTTGAAAGAAATTATCGCTGACATTACGGGAGGTAAGGGTCATACCCTTCCTCAGGACAAGGCCAAATCAAAGGCCAAACAGTCTAATTTTCGTGCCTTTCGAAACTTCAAGGCAGGAGCAACGTCAACTTCCTCCGCCCCAAAACAGGAAGGAACCGTTGCTCGTTACAGACAGGCCTGGAAAACCAACCAGTCCTGGAACAAGGGCAAGCAGGCCAGAAAACCTGCTACTGCCCCTAAGACAGCATG
Source organism: Bombina bombina (assembly GCF_027579735.1). Taxonomy (NCBI): domain Eukaryota; kingdom Metazoa; phylum Chordata; class Amphibia; order Anura; family Bombinatoridae; genus Bombina; species Bombina bombina. Next base: position 679,165,195 of record NC_069502.1, on the reverse strand, counting down.
AAGGGATGGCCCCCTATCCGGAAACGGATCTAGTGGGGGGGCAGACTTTCTCTCTTCGCCCAGGCGTGGGCAAGAGATGTCCAGGATCCCTGGGCGTTGGAGATCATATCTCAGGGATATCTTCTGGACTTCAAGGCTTCTCCTCCTCTAGGGAGATTTCATCTTTCAAGGTTATCAGAAAACCAAATAAAGAAAGAGGCATTCCTATGTTGCCTACAAGACCTCCTAGTAATGGGAGTGATCCACCCAGTTCCGCGGACGGAACAAGGACAGGGATTTTATTCAAATCTGTTCGTTGTTCCCAAGAAAGAGGGTACCTTCAGGCCAATTTTGGACCTAAAGATTTTAAACAAATTCCTAAGATTTCCATCATTCAAAATGGAAACTATTCGGACTATCCTAGCCACGATCCAAGAGGGTCAGTACATGACCACGGTGGATTTAAAGGATGCCTACCTTCACATACCGATTCACAAAGATCATCATCGGTTCCTAAGATTTGCCTTCCTAGACGGGCATTACCAGTTTGTAGCTCTCCCCTTCGGGTTGGCTACGGCCCCGAGAATCTTTACAAAGGTGCTGGGCTCTCTTCTGGCGGTTCTAAGACCGCGAAGCATAGCGGTGGCTCCGTATCTAGACGACATCCTGATACAGGCGTCAAGCTTGCAAATGGCCAAGTCTCATAAAGAGATAGTTCTGGCATTTCTAAGGTCGCATGGGTGGAAGGTGAACGTGGAAAAGAGTTCTCTATCACCACTCACAAGAGTCTCCTTCCTAGGGACTCTGATAGATTCTGTAAAAATGAAAATTTACCTGACGGAGGCCAGGTTATCAAAACTCTTAAATGCTTGCCGGGTCCTTCATTCCATTCCACGCCCATCAGTGGCTCAGTGCATGGAAGTAATCGGCTTAATGGTAGCGGCAATGGACATAGTGCCATTTGCGCGCCTGCATCTCAGACCGCTGCAGTTGTGCATGCTAAGTCAGTGGAATGGGGGTTACTCAGATTTGTCCCCTCTACTAAATCTGGATCAAGAGATTCTCTTCTCTGGTGGTTATCTCGGGTCCATCTGTCCAGGGGCATGACCTTTCGCAGGCCAGATTGGACGATTGTAACAACAGATGCCAGCCTCCTAGGCTGGGGCGCAGTCTGGAATTCCCTGAAGGCTCAGGGATCCTGGACTCAGGAGGAGAAACTCCTTCCAATAAATATTCTGGAACTAAGGGCAATATTCAACGCTCTTCTAGCTTGGCCTCAGCTAGCAACACTGAGGTTCATCAGATTTCAGTCGGACAACATCACGACTGTGGCTTATATCAACCATCAAGGGGGAACCAGAAGCTCCCTAGCGATGTTGGAAGTCTCAAAGATAATTCGCTGGGCAGAGTCTCATTCTTGCCACTTATCAGCGATCCACATCCCAGGAGTGGAGAACTGGGAGGCGGACTTTCTAAGTCGTCAGACTTTTCATCCGGGGGAGTGGGAACTCCATCCGGAGGTATTTGCTCAACTGGTCCATCGTTGGGGCAAACCAGAAGTGGATCTCATGGCGTCTCGCCAGAATGCCAAACTTCCTCTTTACGGTTCCAGGTCCAGGGACCCGAGAGCGAAGCTGATAGACGCTCTAGCAGCTCCTTGGTTTTTCAACATGGCTTATGTGTTTCCACCGTTTCCTCTGCTCCCTCGACTGATTGCCAAGATCAAACAGGAGAGAGCATCAGTGATTCTGATAGCGCCCGCGTGGCCACGCAGGACCTGGTATGCAGACCTAGTGGTCATGTCGTCCTGTCCTCCATGGACTCTACCTTTGAGGAAAGACCTAATACAAGGTCCCTTCAATCATCCAAATCTAATTTCTCTGAGGCTGACTGCGTGGAGATTGAACGCTTGATCCTATCAAAGCGTGGCTTCTCCGAGTCAGTTATTGATACTTTGATACAGGCACGAAAGCCTTTTACCAGAAAAATTTACCATAAGATATGGCGTAAATACCTGTATTGGTGCGAATCCGAGAGTTACTCATGGATTAAGGTTAGGATTTCGAGGATATTGTCTTTTCTCCAAGAGGGCTTGGAAAAAGGCTCATCAGCTAGTTCTTTAAAGGGACAGATTTCTGCTCTGTCTATTCTTTTGCATAAGCGTCTGGCAGAAGTTCCAGACGTCCAGGCCTTTTGTCAAGCTTTAGCTAGGATTAAGCCTGTATTTAAAGCTGTTGCTCCTCCGTGGAGCTTAAACTTGGTTCTTAAGGTTCTTCAAGGAGTTCCGTTTGAACCCCTTCATTCCGTTGATATTAAACTTTTATCTTGGAAAGTTCTATTTTTGATGGCTATTTCCTCGGCTCGAAGAGTCTCGGAGTTATCCGCCTTACATTGTGATTCTCCTTATCTGATTTTCCATTCAGACAAGGTAGTTCTGCGTACTAAACCTGGGTTTTTACCTAAGGTAGTCTCTAACAGGAATATCAATCAGGAGATTGTTGTTCCGTCATTATGTCCTAATCCTTCTTCAAGGAAGGAACGACTTCTGCATAATCTGGACGTAGTCCGTGCCCTGAAATTCTATTTACAGGCAACTAAAGATTTTCGTCAAACTTCTTCCCTGTTTGTCGTTTACTCTGGACAGAGGAGAGGTCAAAAAGCTTCGGCAACCTCTCTCCTTTTGGCTTCGTAGCATAATACGTTTAGCCTATGAGACTGCTGGACAGCAGCCCCCTGAAAGAATTACAGCTCATTCCACTAGAGCTGTGGCTTCCACCTGGGCCTTTAAGAATGAGGCCTCTGTTGAACAGATTTGCAAGGCTGCGACTTGGTCTTCGCTTCACACTTTTTCAAAATTTTACAAATTTGACACTTTTGCTTCTTCGGAGGCTATTTTTGGGAGAAAGGTTCTTCAGGCAGTGGTTCCTTCCGTTTAAGTTCCTGTCTTGTCCCTCCCATCATCCGTGTACTTTGCTTTGGTATTGGTATCCCATAAGTAATGGATGACCCGTGGACTGAATACACTTAACAAGAGAAAACATAATTTATGCTTACCTGATAAATTTATTTCTCTTGTAGTGTATTCAGTCCACGGCCCGCCCTGTCTTTTTAAGGCAGATCTAAATTTTAATTAATACTTCAGTCACCACTGCACCCTATGGTTCCTCCTTTCTCGTCTTGTTTTGGTCGAATGACTGAATATGACATGTGAGGGGAGGAGCTATGTAGCAGCTCTGCTTGGGTGATCCTCTTGCAATTTCCTGTTGGGAAGAGAATATATTCCATAAGTAATGGATGACCCGTGGACTGAATACACTACAAGAGAAATAAATTTATCAGGTAAGCATAAATTATGTTTTTACTCCAAATGTATTTAAAAAATAGATAATGCCTTTACTACCCATTCCCCAGCTTTGCATAACAAATATTGTTATATTAATATACTTTATAGCATCAAACTCTAAATATATATATATATGAGTCTGCAGATGTTTAGATACAAGGTAATCACAGAGGTAAAATGTGTATTAATATAACTGTTAGTTATATAAAACTGGGGAATGGGTAATAAAGGGATTATCTATCTCTAAATTATCACAATTTTGCAGTAGACTGTCCCTTTAATTTTATTTTCCCAATTCTGAGTACTTGAAGTGTATACTGCAGACTTGACAATCCTATCCTTTCCACAGAGATGAGCAGATAAGAAACTGCAAAACAATACAAGCTTTGCCAGCAGAATTACAGAGGCAAGACTTGTAATCTGCATTTTTTGGTGGAATTTGACTCTTGAAGAAAAAATACTGCAAACAATTGAATGCCTTTTAAAATGCTTTCCGCTTGATCTTGTATGCCAGTTTGTTAGAAAACTGCTGAAAAATGTTATTACAAGGGTTTTTACACCTTAAATGTATCACTTCTAATTTAAAGGGATATAAAAGTAAAAATTTAAGCTTTCAGCGTTCAGATAGAAAAGTGTTTTTAAGTACATGATCTATTTACTTATCAAATTTGCTTTGCTTTCTAGGTATGTTTTTTTTAAAAAGCATATGTTGGCAGGAGCAGTAATGAACTTCTGAGAACTAGCTAATGATTGGTAGCTACACATAAATGCCTCTTGTCATTTGCTTGCCAGATGTGTTCAGTTAGGTCCCATTAAAAAATGGCTAGTTAACGTTTGCAGGGGTTAAACATAGTTGAAGCATTTTATTATTGCACTACAATTTTCTGTTATTTATAAATGTTACTTAAACTATCCAAAGCACACTATTATTGCATAATTTAACATGCATTGACTTGAGGATTTGTGTAAAAGATATTGAAAAAATAGCAAATGTTTGCATTGTGGCTTAAATTTTATCTGGGTGGTCAGTAAAATAAGGTACACAGAAGTTCCGGCTAACCGCTGCAAGAATCCACAAGTCCAGGTAAGTAAAACAATTTCAAATTTTATTTCAGTGCTTTTAAAAACAAACACCAGGGTAAAAACAAGTCAGTTGATCAGAGGACCTGATCCAACTTTATAGCAGATAAGTGCATACGTGTTTCATGCGTGTCTCCCGCACTTGATCACTGCATAGTTAGCAAGTCTGCCAGACGGTGCTCTTAAAGGTATACCAATTAACAATTAAAAGCATCTGTGAGATAAATTTAACCCACAAGAGCACCGGGTATAGACAGATACACAAGGCGAATATATATTAAAGTGACTTTGTTACTTTGCCTGTAGTATATTATATCAAAATAAGGAATGCAATGTATACTTACACATAATAAAGTGCAGCAGAGATCTTTTCCTTTTAACCTTAGTAAAGTGCATTAATTAATGAATAAATATATACAAGTATTAAATTCTAGATATATGGAAATGCACTGATGTACTAACCTGTTTAGGGGTTACCTAGAAAAAAGAACTACTACCTTTTATTAAATTGCAACCCAAAAATAAGAAGATTTATAAACGGAAAAAGGGGGGGGGGGGGCCTCAAAAAATAGATATTAATAAAATTATTGTTAGAGGGACAAATAAATATATGTTCTTAATGAATATATAAAGAGACTCCAAAATGTATAGTGTCAAATTAGACAAAAAGATTATCAGCTTCAACATTAAGGCCAAGAGGAGTTTGTGTATTCATATAGAAAATCCATTTAACCTCTTTTTTGCTGAGGACATATTCTCTGTTGCCCCCACGTTTAGAAAAAGGGACATGATCAATGGCCTGAAAGGTGGCCAGAGAGGAGTCGCCAAAATGGTCAAATTTGAAATGGGATGCTACTGATGTGAAAACATCAGGGTCTTCAATGTCCCTGATGTGTTCAAGGACACTGTCTCTTAACCTTCTCTTGGTTCTACCCAAGTATTGAATTTTACAACCTTTACAAGTCATGAGGTATACAACATGTGTCGAATTGCATGTAAGATTACATCTAATCTTATATTCCTTGCCAGTAGAATGTGATGCAAAATTTTCCCCCTCAATCACATAGTCACATGTCTTGCAACGTGTGCTCCTGCATTTAAAGAAGCCAACTCTATTACCTAGCCATGTACTAGTTCTAGTTTCTGGTAAATAAGAGGGAGCAACAAAATTTTGTATACTCTTAGCTTTTTTAGATACATATTTGACGCCTTTTTTAATAACCTGTTCTAGCACTGTATCACTTTGGAGAATAGGCAAGGTTTCTTTAATAATATCACATATTTGTTTAAATTCTAAGCTATATGCCGTGCTAAAAATGATGTTATCTTGTATCGAATTAGTTTTGTTGTTGCTCTTCTCTTTGTTTTTATATACCAACAACGATTCGCAAGGAATCTCATCCACTTTACTTTTTACCTCATTAAGAAGTTTGTCATTATAGCCTCTATTTGAGAGTCTCTTATGAAGAACTTGACTTTGTTCATGATATAGTGTATCATTTGAACAGATACGTTTAGTTCTAATTAACTGACTTTTAGGAATTGCATTGAGGGTATGTCTGGGGGGACAAGATCTATAATAAAGTATAGTATTCCCACTTGTTGGTTTCCTATACAGATTAGTCACGATTTCATGCTCATGTGCTGATAATTTAATATCCAAAAATATAATCTCGTGTGTTTTGACAACCTAAGAAACTCAGATTATAGTTATTACAATTCAAATATTCAAAGAAAGAATTCACTGATTGTTCATCTCCATCCCACACCAACAGGTCATCTATATAGCGACCAAAGTAGACAATATGCTTCCTGAAGGGGTTACTATCCGCATAGACATGCGACAGCTCCCACCATCCCATATAGAGATTGGCATATGAGGGCGCGAATTTTGCCCCCATAGCTGTCCCACGTCTCTGCAGATAGTAAACCCCCTCAAAAAGAAAAAAATTGTGAGTTAACAGAAACTCCAATGTACATAAAAGAAAATGTTTTATCTCTTCTGAGTAACTAGATAGATGATCCAAAATTTTAGATAAAGTTTCCACACCTGTGTGGTGTGGGATGGAGGTGTACAATGAGGCCACATCCACAGTGACCCATCTATAAGTAGATTTCCATTTTATGTTCTGCATGACTTGTAGAACTTGTGTGGAGTCCCTGATGTAACTAGTAAGTTGTCCCACAAGGGGTTGTAAGAAAGCATCCATTAGTTCTGAGGTGGGCGCCAACAAGGATCCCACCCCAGAAATAATGGGCCCACCTGGGGGGTGGGCCATGTCTTTATGCAACTTAGGCAGAAAGTAAAAAATAGGGACAAATGGATCAAGAGGGATAAATTGTTCCTCCTTGTTAACTTCAATGAGGCCTATCTGTACACCCAATTGAACTATTCTACTTAGTTTTAATTTGAATTTTGCAGTAGGGTTTTGATCAAGTCTTTCATATATTTCACGATCACTTAATTGACGTTTGGATTAAAAAATATAGTATTCTCTGTCCATAACAACGACATTGCCGCCTTTATCAGATGCTTTTATAACTATATTTTTATTGTCCTTGAGTGTTTTGAGTGCTTTAAATGATTCCCACTTAAGTTGTTATGTGTTTGTCTAGAAGTATCAGGATTTTTTTGTTTTTTCTGCTAAGGCCATAAGTCTGTTCAATAGTTCTCTGAAATACTTCTATATTTCTCCCACGTGCCTGCACTGGATAAAAATTACTTTTATTATTTGTTTTTAAGTTTGGACATTTGCTTTGGGGACCTGAATCCACTTGTTCAATGTTATCCATAAGGACCATCAATTCATTAAGGACACATTGGTCTTTAAAATTTAATGTGTCAGACGGAATAGGGGGTTTTTGTTCTGCCACTGCATCACCTCCATGCTCAGTATCCACCATCATATTTTCATTAAAAAAATGTTTCTTAAGAGTCAGTTTTCTGAAAAAATGTATTGATATCGATGATGGTTTCAAAGAGATCGAAGTGTGCAGTGGGAGAAAAGTTTAACCCCATACCTAAAACCTCCTCTTCCGATTTTGTCAATGTGTATTGGGACAGATTAACCACATTTTTTATATGTACTTCCGGACTTGTGTCCGGCTTGATCTCATCTGATACCTCCTTTTGCTCTTTTTCTTTCTCTTTTTATCCCCCTACTGCCTCGCCTTGTTTTTTTCTTTTTACTTTTTGTTTTGCACCTAATTGGTTTTTTGAAAACTCAGTACTACTGGGTGTGGGCACGTCTAAAACAGACGCTCCCCCAGCCAGGGCCATGTCCTCCTCATTAGAATCCTGCTCAGTAGTGTCTTGCTCATACTCTGTTTCTATGAACCTAACCTGTTTAGTCAGTCTAGTGTTGTTGTTTTTTCTATTAGAAGATGTTTTTTTGTCACTTAGATTGTTATATGTTGAATAAGACCACCTATAAACACGGTTAGCTTCATAGTCTCTCTTATCCCTAGACAATTTAGTTTTCTTAAGTCAGTAAAATAAGCTGCATTGTGTGCCCATTAAACAGGTCTTGGATAGAACGCTGCATATAACACATTACAGGATTTTCCTTTTGCACTTTATTTTTCAATTTTACTAAGAGTACAGTATTATTGACTGACTAATTTTACTTTCTGTGGGAGAAAAAGTTACCATGCTGTCTATTTCCAGCTGCCAACGGAAAGCCACGTACAGTATTCCTAGCATTACCATCACCACAAGTTTACCATAACCATGATTTGCCTCCACCAAGGTAGGTCTGAGGCAAAACTTTGCTCCCCTCTATATTAATTATAAGCTCACCTCTCTCCCAACTCATGTATTTCTCCCCTACAGTTTCACTCTAACATTGATCTCCCCATAACACATTTATCAATATCACTTTTGCCCCCAATTATAATATACCCATTACTTGACTGAAAACATCACAATTAACTTGCTATAATGGTCCTCAACTTAAAATTAAACCTCTACTGTCTAGATTATATAGCATTAGTATTAATGAGGTTGCTTCAGCCAGCCCCTAACTACTAAGAGTCCCACAATTCTGCTGGAATTTTTTTCTCGCTTGCTCTCTTTCGCTTTCTCTCGCTTTCGCTTTCTCTCGCTTTCGCTTTCTTTCGCTTTCTCTCGCTTTCGCTTTCTTTTGCTTTCTTTCTCTTTCTTTCGCTTTCTCTCGCTTTCGCTTTCTTTCACTTTCTCTCGCTTTCGCTTTCTCTCGCTTTCGCTCTCTCTCGCTTTCGCTTTCTCTCGCTTTCGCTCTCTCTCGCTTTCGCTCTCTCTCGCTTTCTCTTTCTTTCTCTTGTAAGATGTATCGAGTCCACGGATTCATCCTTACTTGTGGGATATTCTCCTTCCCTACAGGAAGTGGCAGAGAGAGCACCCACAGCAGAGCTTTCTATATAGCTCCCCCCTTAGCTCCACCCCCCAGTCATTCTCTCTGCCTGCTTAACTTCTAGGAAGGGCAAAGAGCTATGTGGTGACTAAAATTTAGTTTTTTTACTTCTCAAGCAAGAGTTTATTATTTTAAAATGGTATTGGTGTGTACTATTTACTCTCTGGCAGAAAAGGGATGAAGATTTCTGCAAGAGGGATGATGATCTTAGCACTTTGTAACTAAGATCCACTGCTGTTCTCACAAGGCCTGGAGAGTATAGGAAAACTTCAGTTGGGAGAACGGTTTGCAGACTAAGCTGCATATGAGGTATGTTCAGTCTATATTTTTCTAGACAGACTGTTAACTCTAGAAAAGGCTGACAATATCCCCATGAGGGAAGGGTAAGCTGTATTCAGATACTTTAAAAGGAATTTCAGCTTGCTTGAAGGGCTCATTACTTACTGGTGACACTGTTAGGAAAAAACGTTTTTTGTTTTTTTTATGCATTTATAACGTTTTTTGAAGGGACTAAAAGGGGTCATTGTGGCTTGGTTTTGAGTTTTGTAACTCACATGGTTAATTAAGAGACACTCTGGTGTTTCTTTGGTAGGCCTCAAAACATCGAGTGAGGTGGGAGGGGCCTATTTTCGCGACTCAGTTGCGCAGTTTCCTTTCCCCTGAGACATATCACTGCTTCTCCTGTCGTTTTCTGCTGTGTTTGAGGGTTGTTAAACAAGTTTTTCCCCCACAAATCGTTCTGAAGGGCAGGTAGGAGCCACAGCAAAGCTGTGGCATGGTGCGGTAAGTTTTTTCTTTCATGTAATTAGCAAGAGTCCATGAGCTAGTGACGTATGGGATATACATTCCTACCAGGAGGGGCAAAGTTTTCCAAACCTCAAAATGCCTATAAATACACCCCTCACCACACCCACAATTCAGTTTTACAAACTTTGCCTCCCATGGAGGTGGTGAAGTAAGTTTGTGCTAGATTCTACGTTGATATGCGCTTCACAGCAGGCTGGAGCCCGGTTTTCCTCTCAGAGTGCAGTGAATTTCAGAGGGATGTGAAGAGAGTATTGCCTATTTGAATTCAATGGTCTTCTTCTACAGGATCTATTTCATAGGTTCTCTGTTATCAGTCGTAGAGATTCATCTCTTACCTCCCTTTTCAGATCGACGATATACTCTTATATACCATTACCTCTACTGATTCTCGTTTCAGTACTGGTTTGGCTGTCTACTACATGTAGATGAGTGTCTTAGGGTAAGTAAGTCTTATTTTTTATGACACTCTAAGCTATGGTTGAGGACTTTATATGTAAAGTTCTAAATATGTGTTTAAACTTATATTTGCCATGATTCAGGATAATCAGTATTCCTTATTTCAGACAGTCGGTTTCATTATTTGGGATAATGCATATGAAATATTTTTTTCTTACCTTAAAGAATTTTTTCAATTTTGTGATTTCCGGTGCCCTGATTGATTTTTCCACATTATTTCAGTCTCATTTTTTATTGCTTCTGGTTGCTAGAGGCTTGTTCATTTGGCATTTTTTCCCATTCCTGAAACTGTCATTTAAGGAATTTGATAATTTTGCTTTATATGTTGTTTTTTCTATTACATATTGCAAGATGTCTCAACATGACCCTGGATCAGAATCTACTTCTGGAAAGACAATGCCTGATGCTGGTTCTACCAAGGTTAAGTGCATCTGTTGTAAACTTTTGGTAACTGTTCCTCCAGCTGCTGTTTGTGATAACTGTCATGATAAACTTTCTAATGCAGATTGTATTTCCATTAGTAATAATCCATTACCTGTTGTTGTTCCTTCAACATCTAATGTTCAGGATGTCCCTGTTGATGTAAAATAATTTGTTTCTAAATCTATTAGGAAGGCTCTGTCTGTTATTCCTCCTTCCAGTAAGCGTAAAAGGTCTTTTAAAACTTCTCATATTTCAGATGAATTTTTAAGTGACCGTCATCATTCTGACTTATCTGTTTCTGATGAGGATCTATCTGGTTCAGAAGATTCTGCCTCAGATATTGACACTGATAAATCTTCATATTTATTTAAGATGGAGTTTATTCGTTCTTTACTTAAAGAAGTGTTAATTGCATTAGATATGGAGGAGTCTAGTCCTCTTGATACTAAATCTACTAAGCATTTAAATTCGGTTTTCAAACCTCATGTAGTTATTCCTGAAGCTTTTTCCAGTTCCTGATGCTATTTCAGAAGTAATTTCTAGGGAATGGAATAGTCTGGGTACTTCATTTACTCCTTCTCAAAGGTTTAGGAAATTGTAGCCTGTGCCATCTGATAGATTAGAGTTTTGGGATAAAATCCCTAAAGTTGATGGGGCTATTTCTACTCTTGCTAAGCGTACTACTATTCCTACGGCGGATAGTACTTCCTTTAAGGATCCTTTAGACAGGAAGCTTGAATCCTTTCTAAGGAGAGCTTATTTATGTTCAGGTAATCTTCTTAGACCTGCTATTTCTTTGGCTGATGTTGCTGCAGCTTCAACTTTCTGGTTGGAGGCTTTAGCGCAACAAGTGTCAGACCATAATGCTTATAGCATTGTTAAACTTCTTCAACATGCTAATCTCTTTATTTGTGATGCCATTTTCGATATCATTAGAATTGATGTCAGGTATATGTCTTTAGCTATCTTAGCTAGAAGAGCTTTATGGCTTAAATCTTGGAATGCAGATATGACTTCTAAGTCAACTTTGCTTTCTCTTTCTTTCCAAGGTAATAAATTATTTGGTTCACAGTTGGATTCTATTATTTCAACTGTTACTGGGGGGAAAGGAACCTTTTTACCTCAGAACAAAAAATCTAAAGGTAAATACAGGGCTGCTAATCGTTTTCGTTCCTTTCGTCAGAATAAAGAACAGAAGCCTGACCCTTCCCCTAAAGGAACGGTTTCCGTTTGGAAACTCCAGTCTGGAATAAATCCAAGCCTTTCAGAAAGTCAAAACCAGCTCCTAAATCCGCATGAAGGTGCGGCCCTCATTCCAGCACAGCTGGTAGGGGGCAGGTTACGATTTTTCAAAGATATTTGTATCAATTCGATTCACAGTCTTTGGATTCAGAACATTGTTTCTCAAGGATACAGAATAGGTTTCAAGATAAGACCTCCTGTGAGAAGATTTTTTCTCTCTCGCATTCCAGTAAACCCAGTGAAGGCTCAGGCATTTCTGAAATGTGTTTCAGATCTAGAGTTGGCTGGGGTAATTGTACCAGTTCCAGTTCTGGAACGGGGTCTGGGGTTTTACTCAAATCTATTCATTGTACCAAAGAAGGAGAATTCCTTCAGACCAGTTCTGGATCTAAAAATATTGAATCGTTATGTAAGAATACCAACATTCAAAATGGTGACTATAAGGACAATTCTGCCTTTTGTTCAGCAAGGGCATTATATGTCCACAATAGATTTACAGGACGCATATCTTCATATTCCAATTCATCCAGATCACTATCAGTTTCTGAGATTCTCTTTTCTAGACAAGCATTACCAGTTTGTTGCCCTTCCGTTTGGCCTAGCAACAGCTCCAAGGATCTTTTCAAAGGTTCTCTGTGCCCTTCTCTCTGTAATCAGAGAACAGGGTATTGCGGTATTTCCTTATATGGACGATATCTTGGTACTTGCTCAGTCTTTACATTCTGCAGAAACTCAAACAAATCAACTTGTGTTGTTTCTCCAAAAACATGGTTGGAGGATCAATTTACCAAAGAGTTATTTGATTCCTCAGACAAAGGTAACCTTTTTGGGCTTTCAAATAGATTCAGTGTCCATGACTTTGTCTCTAACAGAAAAGAGACGTCTGAAGTTGGTTTCAGCTTGTCGAACCCTTCAGTCTCAATCATTCCCTTCGGTAGCTTTTTGCATGGAAATTCTAGGTCTCATGACTGCTGCATCGGACGCGATCCCCTTTGCTCGTTTTCACATGAGACCTCTTCAGCTTTGTATGCTGAACCAGTGGTGCAGGGATTATACAAGGATATCACAAATAATATCCTTAAATCCCAATGTTCGATCTTCTCTGACTTGGTGGTTGGATCACCATCGTTTAATTCAAGGGGCCTCTTTTGTTCGCCCAACCTGGACTGTGATCTCAACAGATGTGAGTCTTTCAGGTTGGGGAGCTGTATGGGGATCTCTGACAGTGCAGGGGGTTTGGGAATCTCAGGAGGCAAGATTACCAATCAACATTTTGGAACTCCGTGCGATTTTCAGAGCTCTTCAGTTCTGGCCTCTTCTGAAGAGAGAATTGTTTATTTGTTTTCAGACGGACAATGTCACAACCGTGGCGTATGTCAATCATCAAGGGGGGACTCACAGTCCTCAAGCTATGAAAGAAGTATCCCGGATACTTGTATGGTTGGAATCCAGCTCCTGTCTAATTTCTGCGGTTCACATCCCAGGTGTAGACAATTGGGAAGCGGATTATCTCAGTCGCCAGACGTTACATCCGGGCGAATGGTCTCTTCACCCAGAGGTATTTCTTCAGATTGTTCAAATCTGGGGATTTCCAGAAATAGATCTGATGGCCTCTCATCTAAACAAGAAACTTCCCAGGTATCTGTCCAGATCCAGGGAAGCAGTGGACGCGTTGTCGCTTCCTTGGAGTTATCATCCTGCCTATATCTTTCCGCCTCTAGTTCTTCTTCCAAGAGTGATTTCCAAAATTCTAATGGAACGTTCGTTTGTACTGCTGGTAGCTCCAGCATGGCCTCACAGGTTTTGGTATGCGGATCTCATTCGGATGGCCAGTTGCCAACCTTGGACACTTCCGTTAAGACCAGACCTATCTCAAGGCCCATTTTTCCATCAGGCTCTCAAATCATTAAATTTGAAGGTATGGAAATTGAACGCTTGATTCTTAGTCATAGAGGTTTCTCTGACTCAGTAATTAATACTATGTTACAGGCTCCTAAATCTGTGTCTAGGAAGATCTATTATCGAGTCTGGAAGACTTACATTTCTTGGTGTTCTTCTCATAAGTTCTCCTGGCATTCTTTTAGAAATCATAGAATTTTACAGTTTCTTCAGGATGGTTTGGATAAAGGTTTATCTGCAAGTTCTTTGAAAGGACAAATCTCAGCTCTTTCTGTTCTTTTTCACAGAAAGATTGCTAATCTTCCTGATATTCATTGTTTTGTGCAGGCTTTGGTTCGTATCAAGCCTGTCATTAAGTCAATCTCTCCTCCTTGGAGTCTTAATTTGGTTATGAGTGCTTTACAGGCTCCTCAGTTTGAACCTATGCATTCTCTGGATATTAAATTACTTTCTTGGAAAGTTTTGTTCCTTTTGGCCATCTCTTCTGCTAGAAGAGTTTCTGAGTTATCTGCTCTTCCTTGTGAATCTCCTTTTCTGATTTTTCATCAGGATAAGGCGGTGTTGCGGACTTCATTTCAATTTTTACCTAAGGTTGTGAATTCTAACAACATTAGTAGAGAAATTGTTGTCCCTTCATTGTGCCCTAATCCTAAGAATTCAAAGGAGAGATCTTTACATTTTTTGGATGTAGTAAGAGCTTTGAAATAATATGTTGAAGCTACTAAAGATTTTAGAAAGACTTCTAGTCTATTTGTTATCTTTTCTGGTTCCAGGAAAGGTCAGAAAGCTTCTGCCATTTCTTTGGCGTCTTGGTTAAAGTCTTTGATTCATCATACTTATGTGGAGTCGGGGAAGTCCCCACCTCAAAGGATTACGGCTCATTCTACTAGGTCAGTTTCTACTTCCTGGGCTTTTAGGAATGAAGCTTCTGTTGATCAGATTTGCAAAGCAGCAACTTGGTCTTCTTTGCATACTTTTACTAAATTCTACAATTTTGATGTTTTCTCTTCTTCTGAAGCAGTTTTTGGTAGAAAAGTACTTCAGGCAGCTGTTTCAGTTTGATTCTTCTGCTTATAATTTCAGTTTTTTTCGTTATTTGGGTTTAAACTTTTGATTTGGGTTGTGAATTATTTTTTCAGCGGAATTGGCTGTCTTTATTTTATCCCTCCCTCTCTAGTGACTCTTGCGTGGAAGTTCCACATCTTGGGTATCTGCTATCCCATACGTCACTAGCTCATGGACTCTTGCTAATTACATGAAAGAAAACATAATTTATGTAAGAACTTACCTGATAAATTCATTTCTTTCATATTAGCAAGAGTCCATGAGACCCACCCTTTTTGTGGTGGTTATGATTTTTTTGTATAAAGCACAATTATTCCAATTCCTTATTTTTGATGCTTTCGCTCCTTTCCTATCACCCCACTTCTTGGCTATTCGTTAAACTGCATTGTGGGTGTGGTGAGGGGTGTATTTATAGGCATTTTGAGGTTTGGGAAACTTTGCCCCTCCTGGTAGGAATGTATATCCCATACGTCACTAGCTCATGGACTCTTGCTAATATGAAAGAAATGAATTTATCAGGTAAGTTCTTACATAAATTATGTTTTTGTGTCCTAATCCTAAAAATTATTTGGAAAGATCCTTACATTTTGTTGTTAGAGCTTTGAAATGTTGAAGCTACTAAAGATTTCAGTAAGACTTCCAGTCTATTTGTTGTCTTTTCTGGTTCTAGGAAAGGTCAGAAAGCTTCTGCCATTTCCATGGCATCTTGGTTAAAGCTTTTGATTCATCAGGCTTATTTGGAGTCGAGTCAGGCCCCTGCCTCAGAGAATCACAGCTCATTCTACTAGATCAGTCTCCACTTCGTGGGCCTTTAAGAATGAAGCTTCAGTTGATCAGGTTTGCAAAGCAGCAACTTGGTCTTCTTTGCATACATTTACTAAATTCTACTGTTTTGATGTGTTTGCCTCTTCGGAAGCAGTTTTTGGTAGAAAAGTTCTGCAGGCAGCTGTTTGTTTGATTCCTCTGCTTATGTTTTAAGTTTTTGTTTTCAATTATGAGAGAAACTTATTTTTTGGATATGGATTTAATTTTTTCAGTGGAAAATGGCTGTTTTTATTTTTATCCCTCCCTCTCTAGTGACTCTTCTGTGGAGTACCACATCTTGGGTATTAATATCCCATATGTCACTAGCTCATGGACTCTTGCCAATTACATGAAAGAAACAATTTATGTAAGAACCTACCTGATAAATTAATTCATTTCATATTGGCAAGAGTCCATGAGACCCGCCCTGTTTATGGTGGTTATGATTTTTTGTATAAAGTACAATTTTATTTCCAGTTCCTTTTTTATGCTTTCTACTCCTTTTTCTATCACCCCACTACTTGGCTATTCGTTAAACTGAATTGTGGGTGTGGTGAGGGGTGTATTTATAGGCATTTGAGATTTGGAAAACTTTGCCCCTCCTGGTAGGATTGTATATCCCATACGTCACTAGCTCATGGACTCTTGCCAATATGAAAGAAATTAATTTATCAGGTAAGTTCTTACATAAATTATGGGGTTTTTTTTTTTATATAAAATACAATAAAAATTACATTGCAATGAGAAAAAGTTAATACCTCAATGGGGTTTTCAACAAATTGAAAATTCAATCCTCGGCAAAGATGTATTGCAATAAAACAAAGTTAATACCGTAATCAGGAATTTAGCGAGTTATAGATCCGATATTTGGCAAGGGCAAAAAATAATAAAATAACAATATAACTGCTCTAGCGGATACTAACGTCTGTGTCCGAATGATCATAGACGGCGTGTCAAATAGACACGTCCTCAAAAGTGACGGCAATGGTGTTCAATCGGACAAGACAAATCGCTACACCTAGGCATAGCTCCTAAATAACTATTAAGTAAGTAACTTATTAAAGGGATACTAAACCCAAATTTTGTCTTTCATGATTCAGGTACAGCATGCAATTTTAAGCAAATTTCTAATTTACTCCTATTATCAAATTTTCCTCGTTCACATGCTATCTTGATTTTAAAAAGCTAGACTGCAAGTTTAAGAGCCGTCCCATTTTTGGTTCAGCACCTGGGTAGCACTTTCTGATTGGTGGCTAAATGTAGCAAACCAGTCAGCAAGCTCTACCCAGGTGCTGAAGCAAAAATGGGCCGGCTCCTAACCTTACATTACTGCTTTTTCAAATAAAGACAAGAGAACAAAGAAAATTTGATAATAGGAGCAAATGAGAAAGTTGCTTAAAATTGCATGCTCTATCTGAATCATGAAAGAACAAATTTGGGTTTAGTATCCCTTTAAGTGGATATACATAAATGATCCCATAATAAAGTCCAATGGAAAACTATGTAACTTTTTGCATTTTTAAATAAATTCAGTCTCCATGAGTCTTTCTCTAACAGAGCAAAGAACGTTAAAATTGGTGTCTGCTTGTCTGCATTTTGAGTCTATCATTTCCCTTTGGCTGCTCTTTGTATGGAATTCCCAGGTCTAATGACTGTAGCCTTAGATGCAATTCTTTTTGCTAGTTTTCACATGAGGCTTCTTCAGCTTTGATTGTTGTGTCAATGGTCCAGGGATTATACTCAGTCTCTAACTTGGTGGCATAAACATCAGTTTATTATTCAGGGGGCTTCTTTTGCTCGTCCTACCCTGGACTGTGATCCCAACCTGAAAGACTTGCATCTGTTGTGGAGTTTTTGGTGGGTCTTTGCAGCACAGGCAGTTTGGGATCCTCAGGAGGTGAGGTTACCAATCAATGTTCTAGAACTCCATTTTCTAGAACTAAATTTCCAAGGCTCTTCAAGCTTGGCCTCTGTTTAAAAGAAAGTCTCATCTTAGTTTCTGTACAATGTCAAAGCAGTAGCATAATCAACCATCAGGGTTGAACTCAGTCGTCAATCTCTACATCCAGGGGAGTGGTCTCTTCACCAGTATGTGTTCAATCAGATCATAGATTGTTGGTGTCTCCTAGAGATAGATCTAATGGCCTTTTGTTTGAACAACAAACTTCCCAGGTAATTTGCGAGGTCCAGGGATACTCAAGCAGATAAGACTAGAGAACTCTGTAATCTTGATTGCCCCAGTCGCAGGATTTGGTATGCAGATCCGATTCAGATGTCCAGCTGTCCTCCTCAGCCTCTGCAGTCACACTTGGTTTTAAGGTCTTTTCTCTTGTAAGGTGTATCCAGTCCACGGATTCATCCATTACTTGTGGGATATTCTCCTTCCCAACAGGAAGCTGCAAGAGGATCACCCACAGCAGAGCTGTCTATATAGCTCCTCCCCTAACTGCCACCTCCAGTCATTCTCTTGCAGCTCTCGACAAGGGAAGTAGCTAGAGAGATGGGGTGCATTAATGTAGTTTATCTTCAATCAAAAGTTTATTTTCAAATGGTACCGGAGTTGTACTATTTTAGCCTCAGGCAGAAAGTTGAAGAAGAGTCTGCCTGTGGCCTTTGATGATCTTAGCAGGTTGTAACTAAGATCCATTGCTGTTCTCACACATAACTGAAGAGACGGGTAACTTCATCTGAGGGAATAGCGTGCAGGGTCTCCTGCTATGAGGTATGTGCAGTTTTAAATTTTTCTAGAGAAATGATATGCTAGAAAATGTTGACAATACCAGATTTATTTATGGTAAGCCTGATTACAGTGATTTAATAACGACTGGTATCATTCTTGCTGTAAAGGGTAATATTTTTATTATTTACTCACATTACTGAATAGATATAACGTTTGCTTGAAGGTTTATGAACGTTTATTACATATTGGTGATAAAACTTTATTTCTTTCATGTAATTAGCAAGAGTCCATGAGCTAGTGACGTATGGGATATACATTCCTACCAGGAGGGGCAAAGTTTCCCAAACCTTAAATGCCTATAAATACACCACTCACCACACCCACAATTCAGTTTTACAAACTTTGCCTCCGATGGAGGTGGTGAAGTAAGTTTGTGCTAGATTCTACGTTGATATGCGCTCCGCAGCAAGTTGGAGCCCGGTTTTCCTCTCAGCGTGCAGTGAATGTCAGAGGGATGTGAGGAGAGTATTGCCTATTTGAATGCAGTGATCTCCTTCTACGGGGTCTATTTCATAGGTTCTCTGTTATCGGTCGTAGAGATTCATCTCTTACCTCCCTTTTCAGATCGACGATATACTCTTATATATACCATTACCTCTGCTGATTCTCGTTTCAGTACTGGTTTGGCTTTCTACAAACATGTAGATGAGTGTCCTGGGGTAAGTAAATCTTATTTTCTGTGACACTCTAAGCTATGGTTGGGCACTTTGTTTATAAAGTTCTAAATATATGTATTCAAACATTTATTTGCCTTGACTCAGAATGTTCAACTTTCCTTATTTTTCAGACAGTCAGTTTCATATTTGGGATAATGCATTTGAATTAATCATTTTTTTCTTACCTTCAAAAATTTGACTCTTTTTTTCCCTGTGGGCTGTTAGGCTCGCGGGGGCTGAAAATGCTTCATTTTATTGCGTCATTCTTGGCGCGGACTTTTTTGGCGCAAAAATTATTTTCCGTTTCCGGCGTCATACGTGTCGCCGGAAGTTGCGTCATTTTTTTGACGTTATTTTGCCCCAAAGATGTCGGCGTTCCGGATGTTGCGTCATTTTTGGCGCCAAAAGCATTTTAGGCGCCAAATAATGTGGGCGTCTGATTTGGCGCTAAAAATATGGGCGTCGCTTTTGTCTCCACATTATTTTAGTCTCATTTTTCATTGCTTCTGGTTGCTAGAAGCTTGTCCTTTGGCATTTTTTTCCCATTCCTGAAACTGTCATTTAAGGAATTTGATCAATTTTGCTTTATATGTTGTTTTTTTGTCTTACATATTGCAAGATGTCTCACGTTGCATCTGAGTCAGAAGATACTACAGGAAAATCGCTGTCTAGTGCTGGAGCTACCAAGCTAAGTGTATCTGCTATAATTTTGGTATCTGTTTCTCCAGCTGTTGTTTGTATTGCATGTCATGACAAACTTATTAATGCAGATAAAATTTCCTTTAGTACTGTTACATTACCTGTTGCTGTTCCGTCAACATCTAATTTTCAGAGTGTTCCTGATAAACATATGAGATTTTATTTTTTAAATCCATTAAGAAGGCTATGTCTGTTATTTCTCCTTCTAGTTTACATAAAAGTCTTTTAAAACTTATCTTTTTTCAGATGAATTTTTAAATGAACATTATCATTCTGATACTGATAAATCTTTGTATTTGTTCAAGATGGAATTTATTCGTTCTTTATTTAAAGAAGTATTAATTGCATTAGAAATAGAGGATTCTGGTCCTCTTGATACTAAATCTAAACGTTTAAATAAGGTTTTTAAATCTCCTGTAGTTATTCCAGAAGTGTTTAATCTCCCTGATGCTATTTCTGAAGTAATTTCCAGGGAATGGAATAATTTGGGTAATTCTTTTACTCCTTCTAAACGTTTAAGCAATTATATCCTGTGCCATCTGACAGATTAGAGTTTTTTGGGACAAAATCCCTAAGGTTATGGGGCTGTCTCTACTCCTGCTAAATGTATTACTGTTCCTACGGCAGATAGTACTTTATTTAAGGAAAATTGAATCCTTTCTAAGAAAAGCTTACTTATGTTCAGGTAATCTTCTTAGGCCTGCTATATTTTTAGCGGATGTTGCTGCAGCTTCAACTTTTTGGTTAGAAGCTTTAGCGCAACAAGTAACAGATCATAATTTTATAGCATTATTATTATTCTATATCATGCTAATAATTTTATTGGTGATACCATCTTTTGATATCATTAGAGTTGATGTCAGGTATATGTCTCTAGCTATTTTAGCTAGAAAAGCTTTATGGATTAAACTTGGAATGCTGATATGTCTTCTAAGTCAACTTTGCTTTCCCTTTCTTTCCAGGGTATTAAATTATTATCTCAATTGTTTCTGGAAGGAAGGGAACTTTTTTACCAAAGGATAAAAAATCTAAGGTAAATTTAGGTCTAATAGTCTTTTTCGTTCCTTTCCTCACAACAAGGAACAAAAGCCTGATCCTTCATCCTCAGGAGCGGTATCAGTTTGGAAACTATTTCCAGTTTGGAATATATCCAAGCCTTATAGAAATCTATAGCCAGCTCCTAAGTACCCATGAAGGTACGGCCCTTATTCCAGCTCAGCTGGTATGGGGCAGATTACGTTTTCTTCAAAGAAATTTGGATCAATTCCGTTCTCAATCTCTGGTTTCAGAACATTGTTTCAGAAAGGTACAGAATTGGCTTCAAGTTAAGGCCTCCTGCTAAGAGATTTTTTCTTTCCCGTGTCCCAGTTAACACAGCAAAGACTCAGCATTTCTGAAATGTGTTTCAGATCTAGAGTTGGTTGGAGTAATTATGCCAGTTCCAGTTCTGGAACAGGGGCTGGGGTTTTATTTTATCTCTTCATTGTACCAAAGAAGGTCAATTCCTTCAGACCAGTTCCGGATCTATCAATATTGAATCGTTATGTAAGGATACCAACATTCAAGATGGTTACTGTAGGACTATCCTGCTTTTTGTTTAGCAAGGGCATTATATGTCTACAATAGATTTACAGGATGTGTATCTGCATATTCCGATTCATCCAGATCACTTTTAGTGTCTGAGATTCTCTTTTTAGACAAGCATTACCAGTTTTTTGGCTCTACCGTTTGGCCTAGCCTCAGTTCCAAGAATTTTTTTCAAAGGTTCTCGGTGCCCTTCTTTCTGTAATCAGAGAACAGGGTTTTGGTATTTCCTTATTTGGACGATATCTTGGTATTTGCTCAGTCTTCTCATTTTCGAAGAATCTCATACGAATCGACTTGTGTTGTTTCTTCAAGTTCATGGTTGGAGGTTCAATTTACCAATCAGTTTATTGATTCCTCAGACAAGGGTAACCTTTTTAGGTTTCTAGATAGATTCAGTGTCTATGACTCTGTCCTTGTCAGACAAGAGAAGTTTAACATTGATATCAGCTTGTCAAAACCTTCAGTCACAATCATTCCCTTTGGTAGCCTTATGCATGGAAATTTTAGGTCTTAGGACTGCCGCATCAGATGCGATCTCCTTTGCTCGTTTTCACATGCGACCTCTTCAGCTCTGTATGCTGAACCAATGGTGCAGGGATTACTCAAAGATATCTCAATATCTTTAAACCGATTATACGGCACTCTCTGACATGGTGGACAGATCACCATCGTTTAGTTCAGGGGGCTTCTTGTTCTTCCAACCTGGACTATAATCTCAACAGATGCAAGTCTTACAGGTTGGGGAGCTGTGTGGGGGTATCTGACGGCACAAGGGGTTTGGGAATCTCAGGAGGTGAGATTTCCGATCAATATTTTGGAACTCCGTGCAATTTTCAGAGCTTTCCAGTCTTGGCCTCTTCTGAAGAGAGAGTTGTTCATTTGTTTTCAGATAGACAATGTCGCAACTGTGGCATACATCAATCATCAAGGAGGGACTCACAGTCCTCTGGTTATGAAAGAAGTATCTCGAATTTTGGTTTGGGCGGAATCCAGCTCCTGTCTAATCTCTGCGGTTCATATCCCAGGTATGGACAATTGGAAAGCGGATTATCTCAGTCGCCAAACGTTGCACCTGGGCGAATGGTCTCTTCACCCAGAGGTATTTCCTCAGATTGTTCAATGTGGGAACTCCCAGAAATAGATCTGATGGCTTCTCATCTAAACAAGAAACTTCCCTGGTATCTGTCCGGATCCCGGGATCCTCAGGCGGAGGCAGTGGATGCATTATCGCTTCCTTGGAAGTATCATCCTGCCTATATCTTTCCGCCTCTAGTTCTTCTTCCAAGGGTATTCTCCAATATTCTAAAGGAATGCTCGTTTGTCCTGCTGGTAGCTCCAGCATGGCTTCACAGGTTTTGGTATGCGGATCTTGTCCGGATGGCCTCTTGCCAGCTGTGGACTCTTCCGTTAAGACCAGTCTTTCTGTCTCAAAACCTTTATTTTAAGGTATGGAGTTTGAACGCTTGATTCTTGGTCAAAGAGGTTTCTCTGACTCTGTGATTGATACTATGTGACAGGCTCGTAAATTTGTATCTAGAGAGATATATTATAGAGTCTGGAAGACTTATATTTCTTAGTGTCTTTCTCATCTTTTTTCTTGGCATTCTTTTTGAATACCGAGAATTTTTCAGTTTCTTCAGGATGGTTTAGATAAAGGTTTGTCCGCAAGTTCCTTGAAAGACAAATCTCTGCTCTTTCTGTTCTTTTTCACAGAAGGTTTGCTAATCTTCCTGATATTTATTGTTTTGTACAACCTTTGGTTCGTATTAAAACCTGTCTTTAAGTCAATTTCTCCTCCTTGGAATTTGGTTCTGGGGGCTCTTCAAGCTCCTCCTTTTGAACCCATGCATTCTTTGGTCGTTATATTACTTTCTTGGAAAGTTTTGTTTCTTTTGGCCATCTCTTCTGCCAGAAGAGTCTCTGAATTATCTACTCTTTTTTGTGAGTCTCCTTTTCTGATTTTGCATCAGGATAAGGCGGTGCTGCGAACTTCTTTTGAATTTTTTACCTAAGGTTGTGAATTCTAACAACATTAGTAGAGAAATTGTGGTTCCTTCATTATGTCCTGATCCTATGAATTCTAAGGAGAAATCATTGCATTCTTTGGATGCTGTTAGAGCTTTGTAATATTATGTTGAAGCTACTAAGTCTTTCCGAAAGACTTCTAGTCTATTTGTAATCTATTCCGGTTCTAGAAAAGGCCAGAAAGCTTCTGCCATTTCTTTGGCATCTTGGTTGAAATCTTTATTTCATCATGCCTATGTTGAGTCGGGTAACACTCCGCCTCAAAGGATTACAGCTCATTCTACTAGGTCAGTTCTACTTCCTGGGCGTTTAGGAATGAAGCTTCGGTTGATCAGATTTGCAAAGCAGCAACTTGGTCCTCTTTGCATAATTTTACTAAATTCTACCATTTTTATGTGTTTTCTTCTTTTGAAGCAGTTTTTGGTAGAAACGTACTTCAGGCAGTGTTTTCAGTTTGAATCTTCTGCTTATGTTTTTTCATTAAAATTTTATTCTGGGTGTGGATTATTTTCAGCAGGAATTGGCTGTCTTTATTTTATCCCTCCCTCTCTAGTGACTCTTGCGTGGAAAGATCCACATCTTGGGTAATCATTATCCCATACGTCACTAGCTCATGGACTCTTGCTAATTACATGAAAGAAAACATAATTTATGTAAGAACTTACCTGATAAATTCATTTCTTTCATATTAGCAAGAGTCCATGAGGCCCGCCCTTTTTTGTGGTGGTTTTGATTTTTTTGTATAAAGCACAATTATTCCAATTCCTTATTTTATATGCTTTCGCACTTTTTTCTTATCACCCCACTTCTTGGCTATTCATTAAACTGAATTGTGGGTGTGGTGAGGGGTGTATTTATAGGCATTTAAGGTTTGGGAAACTTTGCCCCTCCTGGTAGGAATGTATATCCCATACGTCACTAGCTCATGGACTCTTGCTAATATGAAAGAAATGAATTTATCAGGTAAGTTCTTACATAAATTATGTTTTTTTCCACATGGCTGACTAGATTTTGCCTAGGGATAGTTTTTTAAGGCCCTCTCACTGTGAGTACAGGCTGGGAGGGGCCTATTTTCAGGCCTAAATTGTGTATTAGTTTTTGCAGTTTGAGACATCCAGCTTCTCTGAAGGAGTCCCCTGAACATTTGGGACCTCTCTAAAGGGTTTTTGTGTCTTCCAAAGTCGTTGTATGGGCAGGTAGGGCCACAGTAAAGCTGTGGCAGTTTGGTGTGACTGTTTAAAAATGTTTAACGTTTTTTTGATCCGGTTTTGAAACTAAGGGGTTAATCATCCATTTGCAAGTGGGTGCAATGCTCGTTTAGCCTATTATACACACTGTAAAAATTTCATAAGATTTACTGCTTATTTCACTGTTTTGCAGGTTCTGTGATTGTTTTTTTCTCTTAAAGGCACAGTACCGTTTTTATTTTTTGCTTGTTCAGTTATTAAAGTGTTTTCCATGCTTGCTGGTCTCATTACTAGTCTGTTTAAACATGTCTGACATAGAGGAAACTCATTGTTCATTATGTTTAGAAGCCATTGTGGAACCCCCTTTTAGAATGTGTACCAAATGCACTGATTTTACTATAGATTAGAGACCATATTCTGGCTTTAAAAAATTTATCACCAGAAGAAATTGACAAGGAGGAAGTTATGCCGTCTAACTCTCCCCACATGTCAGATCCTATAAATCCCGCTCAGGGGACGCCTAGTACATCTAGCGCGCCCATTGCGTATAACTTGCAAGACATGGCGGCAGTTATGAATCATACCCTTACAGAGGTATTATCTAAACTGCCAGGATTGCAAGGAAAGCGAGACAGCTCTGGGACTAGAATAAATACAGAGCTCTCTGACGCTTTAGTAGCTATGTCTGATACACCCTCACATTATACTGAAGCTGAAGCAGGGGAGCTTCAATCTGTGGGTGAATTTTCTGATTCAGGGAAGATCCTTCAATCTGATTCTGATATGTCTACATTTAAATTTAAGCTTGAACACCTCCGCGTATTGCTCAGGGAGGTTTTAGCAACTCTGGAAGACTGTGACACTATTGTAGTCCCAGAGAAATTATGTAGATTGGATAAATACTATGCAGTACCTACTTACACTGATGTTTTTCCAATCCCTAAAAGGTTTTCTGAAATTATTACTAAGGAATGGGATAGACCAGGTGTATCGTTCTCTCCCCCTCCTGTTTTTAAAAAGATGTTTCCTATAGACGCCGCTACACGGGACTTATGGCAGACGGTCCCTAAGGTGGAGGGAGCAGTTTCTACTCTAGCTAAGCGTACCACTATCCCTGTCGAGGACAGTTGTGCTTTTCTAGATCCAATGGATAAAAAATTAGAGGGTTACCTTAAGAAAATTTTTATTCAACAAGGTTTTATTCTCCAGCCTCTTGCATGCATTGCCCCAGTCACTGCTGCTGCGGCTTTCTGGTTTGAGTCCCTTGATGAGGCTCTACAGGTGGAAACCCCATTGGAAGATATTATTGACAAGCTTATGGCCCTTAAGCTAGCCAATTCATTTGTTTCTGATGCCGTTGTTCATTTAACCAAGCTGTTACAGAAGCATTAGTTTTCATTGTGTACCGTTTAGTGCTATGTGACAGACCCTTCGGTCAGAACTGAAAGAGTTAACTTTGTTCAGCTTTAAGAAGCTATTTTCTAAATACAAGTTTGCTGGCATCACTCTAATTAAGTTTAGTGATAAACATTCCCATTGTCTAATCACCTCCGGAGTCAGACTGCCAGTTGATAAGATGGACTGCATTGTTTTCTTGTGTGTAACTTGTTATCTGCTGAAGTAATGTAATTCTATTGTGGCCTGTCAAAGGGCGTTGTCTCTCTATCTAAATGTACCAACTGTGTGATGGGGGATTTTATGCTTCCCCCCCCTGGGAGTGTCCTGTGTGCATGTAACCTCAATAAAAAGCAGGCTGGGCATCCCAGTCCTGAGTTCTTGGTTGACCCTCAATCGCAGCGTTGACTCGTTTTGTGGGCAGAAGGGTATCCTAGCTGTACTACAGCTAAGAGGGATTGTTCTATATTTGCGAGACTCATATAGAATACTATGGAAAGCAGCTTCTCCCCTCTTCAGCAATAGGAATCCAGGCTACTAAGCGGTCCATCTCTCAGCGAGACTAAGGAGAGAGCTGATCGCAGAATTGACCGAACTGGATCAGAGCTTCACAATGGCGGAAACACCGACCACGATTAGTGACGAAAAAAACAGGATTGTTCGGGAGAGGCTCTCACTGTACGGGCCGAACCCCTCCATGGAATTGGTACAGCAGTTGATGGCGGAAGCGGACAAGGATATACGAGAGACTCGAGCCCACGAACTCAACCTAGCGAACGCACACCGCAATGCTGAAGCCCCGCAGGTAATCATCCCTGTCGAAAATGCTGGGAGGCCCAAGATACCCTATGCGGCATTTCGACCCTTCCTAGAGAGCGAGACAGGGATTGATGAATATTTGGCAGACTTCGAAAGGCAATGTGCCCTGCACCAGATTCCCAACAGAGAGTGGCCCACGATATTGTCTGGGAAACTATCCGGGCGAGCCTTGGAAGCCTTTCGTACTCTGGGTGCTGAGGAAGTGACACAGTATGAGCTAGTTAAGGAGACACTGTTGCGACGGTACGCGGTAACTCCGGACACGTATCGCCGACAGTTTCGGGGCACGAAAAAGAAGCCTAACGATACCCATATGGAATGGGCGCACCGAATGCGGAGAGCGGCAAATCACTGGATGAGCGGAAGTAAAGCGGTGACTGGTGAGGAAATTTTTCAATTGTTTCTATTAGAACATTTTTATAATGGCATGGAACAGCAAGGGAAGGAATGGCTGCAAGACAGGCGACCTTCTACCTTAGAAGAAGCAGCCAAATTGGCCGATGAACATTATGACTCCCGTCTTCACAAACCCACGAACTACCGAGCTCCAGCACGGGTCGAACCCAGAGAGGTTTACCGTGCACCCCCTCGTGCTGAATTCCGAGCCCCGGTGCCCGCAGGGCCCGCCCGACACTCAGGACCACCCAATAACAGCTCTGAGCGTCCCAGACTGACTTGCCACTGATGCAAGCAACCAGGGCATTTCATGGCTAGCTGCCCCCTTAATACGCACCAGACACCCAGGAATTACAATTACCCCTCTGGGTCATATCGTCCGGGCCCTCTGTGTTAACCAAGAGGCCCCTATGGAGGAATATTTGGGGCCGCTTCACGAGGCGGACCCTGTATATGCTGCCTCAGATAACCGCCAGCACCATCGGCAGAAGGTATGGCTCGAGGGGCGATCTACCGAGGGATTGAGAGACACAGGGGATACTATCACGCTGGTACAGAGTCATTTGGTGCCGGAGCACAAGCGATCCGGACAGACTGTGGCCGTTAGAGTGGCGGGGGGGGGGTGTGTGTACAAAATTCCAACAGCTAAAGTGCATCTTGATTGGGGAGTGGGAAAGGGGACTGTGAACGTGGGCATAATGGATAATTTACCTGCCGAAGTACTACTGGGCAACGATTTGGGCCCCATGACTTCTGCCTATGCTCCAGTATGCAACAACGAGGCGGACCCAGTGACTACACGGGCCCAAGCCCGGACGGAGCGAGAACTCTCACCAGTGCGAGATAAGGTAAGACCTACCCCGACCTTGCCTGACATGTTAGGCCCCATACCCTGGGACACCCCAGATGCTTTCGAGACAGAGTCTAAGACTGACCCAACCTTACAAAAGTACCGGGAACGAGCAGAGACTGGAGGGGGCAGGGCAGATAACGAAACATTCTTATGGGAAAAAGGGAAACTATACCGCTTGACAGAGAAAAGGGGACAGTGTAGGCGACAGCTGGTAGTGCCCCACAAATACCGTCAAGAAATCCTCAAGATAGGCCACGACATCCCCTTAGCAGGCCACCTAGCCGTAACCCGTACCCTACACCGCATTACTCACACGTTCTTTTGTCCAGGTGTACACGCTGACGTTAGAACTTACTGTAACACCTGCGATGTGTGTCAACGAGTAGGAAGGCGAGGCGATCACCCTAAAGCTCATCTAGTAAATATGCCCATTGTAGAGGAACCCTTCAGCCGGGTTGCTGTTGACCTAGTGGGACCACTGGCTACCCCTAGTCCCTCCGGTAAGCGCTACATTCTTACCGTAGTGGACTACGCTACCAGGTACCCAGAGGCTGTCGCCCTATCCAACATACAAGCGGATACGGTAGCGAATGCACTAGTACAGGTGTTCTCCCGGGTAGGATTTCCAAAAGAAATCCTATCCGACCGAGGCACCCAATTTACAGCTGAATTGACCCAACAACTCTGGCAGGTTTGCAAAATTAAGTCTCTCCTGAGCTCCCCATACCACCCCCAGACGAACGGGCTGTGTGAGAGGTTCAATGGGACCCTCAAGCAAATGCTCAAGACGTTCACTCAGGAATACCGAGACTGGGAACGCTTCCTGCCGCACCTCCTATTTGCTTATTGGGAGGTGCCCCAGGAAACGACAGGGTTCTCTCCCTTCGAGTGGCTCTACGGAAGAAAGGTACGGGGACCCCTAAACCTGATCCGGGAGCACTGGGAGGGAGAGATGGAGACTGACGGTGTCCCCATTGTGCCATACGTGCTGGAACTCAGGGACCGAATGGAGCAATTAGCCAAATCCGTGCGGGCTAATCTCCAGTTGGCCCAGAGAAGACAGAAAGTATGGTACGATCGGGGGGCCCAAAAGAGAATATTCACCATAGGACAAAAGGTGTTAGTACTTAAGCTGGTGAAGACAGACAAATTGCAGGCGTCCTGGCAGGGCCCCTACCAAATCGTAGAAAAAAGGGGAGACACCACTTATGTGATAGCTAGCTGCCATAACAACAATCTTAGAAAGACATTCCATGTAAACATGCTCAAGGAATACTTTGAGCGACCAGAGAACGTGACGGCCGTATGTTGTTCCCCTCAGGAAGACCCCGACAGTCTACCCATTCCAGACCTATTAGAAAAGAGTCTCCCCACAGGTATAGTGGCTCAGGTTCAGATAGGAGACCGACTTAGCCCCACTGAAAGGGAGCAGCTTAACCAACTCCTACAGTCCAAACACCTCGCCTTCTCCCCAAAGCCAGGGTACACTACTTTAACCACCCACCAGGTAGATACTCCGGGACAAGCTCCCTTGCGCCAGGCTCCGTACCAAATCCCCGAAGCAGTTAGGACAGGAATGAAGAAGGAGATCGATGAGATGCTCCAACTCAGGGTAATTGAGCCCTCCGATAGTCCCTGGGCCTCCCCAGTTGTCTTGGTGCCCAAGAAAGATGGGACAACCTGGTTCTGCATAGACTATCGGAGGCTCAATGAAAAGACCGTGACGGACGCTTACCCTATGCCCAGGGTAGACGAGCTACTCGATCGTATAGCCAGGGGAAATTACCTGACCACTATTGACCTCTGCAAAGGTTACTGGCAGATTCCCCTGGCCCCGGAGGCTATCCCCAAGTCGGCATTTGTCACCCCATTCGGCTTATATCAGTTTAGGGTAATGCCGTTTGGGATGAAGAATGCCCCAGCTACATTCCAGCGCTTGGTGGATAGGCTCCTGGATGGCTTCCAGAGTTTTGCTTGCGCCTACCTGGACGACATAGCGATCCACAGTGAGTCCTGGGAGGACCACTTAGCTCACGTAGGAATGGTTCTGGATCAGATCCGGGCTGCTGGCCTGACTCTGAAGCCAGAAAAATGCCACTTTGGGATGGCCGAGGTACAGTACCTGGGTCACCGGGTGGGGTGTGGGAAGCAGCGACCAGAGCCGGCCAAGATAGAAGCTGTCGCCAATTGGCCCACCCCCATCACTAAGACTCAGGTCCTAGCCTTCCTGGGCACGGCAGGGTACTATAGACGGTTCGTCCCAGACTACAGCACACTTGCCAAACCCCTGACTGACTTGACCAAGAAGAACTTACCTCGACAGGTCCTGTGGTCTCCCCACTGTGAAACGGCTTTCCAGGATCTCAAAAATGCTCTAACGCTCCTGTCTTGGCGGCCCCAGCCCTTAACAAACGTTTAATCGTCCATACAGATGCTTCCATGTTCGGGCTGGGAGCCCTCCTCAGCCAAGTAGGCGAAGACGGAGGGGAGCATCCAGTTGCCTACATCAGCCGGAAGCTCCTGCCCCGCGAAGTCAGCTATGCAGCGGTCGAAAAGGAGTGTTTGGCTTTGGTGTGTGCATTAAAGAAATTGACTCCCTATTTATATGGGCAGGAGTTCACTCTGGTCACCGACCATAACCCGTTGGTGTGGCTGAACCGGGTCTCTGGAGATAACGGCAGGCTATTACGTTTGAGTTTATCGTTGCAACCCTTCAATTTCACCATTACTTACAGACCTGGGAAACAGAATGGCAACGCCGACGGGTTGTCCAGACAAACCAACCTCAGCCCCGCATAACCAGCGGTCTGGACAGCCTTAGTCTGCCCCGAAAAGGGGTCAGACCGTGTCTGCCAGAGTGTTCCACAGAAAGGGAGCACTGTTACAGAAGCATTAGTTTTCATTGTGTACCGTTTAGTGCTATGTGACAGACCCTTCAGTCAGAACTGAAAGAGTTAACTTTGTTCAGCTTTAAGAAGCTATTTTCTAAATAAAAGTTTGCTGGCATCAGCTCTAATTAAGTTTAGTGATAAACATTCCCATTGTCTAATCACCTCTGGAGTCAGACTGCCAGTTGATAAGATGGACTGCATTGTTTTCTTGTGTGTAACTTATCTGCTGAAGTAATGTAATTCTATTGTGGCCTGTCAAAGGGCGTTGTCTCTCTATCTAAATGTACCAACTGTGTGATGGGGGATTCTATGCTTCCCCCCCTGGGAGTGTCCTGTGTGCATGTAACCTCAATAAAAAGCAGGCTGGGCATCCCAGTCCTGAGTTCTTGGTTGACCCTCAATCGCAGCGTTGACTCGTTTTGTGGGCAGAAGGGTATCCTAGCTGTACTACAGCTAAGGGGGATTATTCTCTATTTGTGAGACTCATATAGAATACTATGGAAAGCAGCTTCTCCCCTCTTCAGCAATAGGAATCCAGGCTACTAAGCGGTCCATCTCTCAGCGAGACTAAGGGTAACCGTAACACAAGCTAACGGCTAAAACTTCAGGTTCTGCTATTCAGGCGCGCAGGGTGCTATGGCTTAAATCCTGGTCAGCTGACATGACTTCAAAGTCTAAACTTCTCAACATTCCCTTCAAAGGACAGACCCTATTCGGGCCTGGACTGAAGGAGATCATTTCTGACATCACTGGAGGAAAAGGTCACGCCCTTCCTCAAGACAGGTCCAACAAATTAAGGACCAAACAGTCTAGTTTTTGGCCCTTTCAAAACTTCAAGAGTGGCGCAGCTTCAACTTCCTTTTAACACAAATCAAGAGGGAACTTTTGCCCAGTCTAAGCCGGTTTGGAGACCTAACCAGGCTTGGAACAAGGGGGAAACAGGCCAAAAAGCCTGCTGCTGCCTCTAAGACAGCATGAAGGAGCAGCCCCCGATCCGGAAAGGGATCTAGTAGGGGGCAGACTCTCTCTCTTTGCCCAGGCTTGGGCAAGAGATGTCCAGGATCCCTGGACATTGGAAATTGTGTCCAAGGGTTATCTTCTGGAATTCAAAACCTCTCCCCCAAAAGGGAGATTTCATCTCTCACTTATCTGCAAACCAGATAAAGAGAGGCATTCTTACATTGTGTTCAAGACCTTCTAATTATGGGAGTGATCCACCCAGTTCCGCAGGAGGAACATGGTCAGGGCTTCTATTCAAATCTGTTTGTAGTTCCCAAGAAAGAGGGAACATTCAGACCAATCTTAGATCTCAAAATCTTAAATTTCTCAGAGTTCCATCCTTCAAGATGGAGACTATTCGAACCATCCTTCCTATGATCCAGGAGGGTCAATATATGACTACCGTAGACCTAAAGGATGCTTATCTTCACATCCTGCTACACAAAGATCATCATCGTTTTCTCGGGTTTGCCTTTTTAGACAGGCACTGCCAGTTTGTGGCTCTTCCCTTCGGGTTGGCCACGGCACCAAAAATCTTTACAAAGGTTCTAGGGTCCCTTCTAGCGGTCCTAAGGCCGCGGGGTATAGCAGTAGCCCCTTACTTAGACGACATTCTGATACAGGCGTCGACTTTTCAAGTTGCCAGGTCCCACACGGACATTGTTCTGGCATTTCTGAGTTCCCATGGGTGGAAGGTGAACGAAGGAAAGATCTCTCTATCACCTCTAACAAAAGTTTCATTCCTAGGGACTCTGATAGATTCGGTAGAAATGAAGATTTACCTAACGAAGGCCAGATTGTCAAAACTTCTAGACTCTTGCCGTGTTCTTTATTCCACTTCTCGTCCTTCAGTGGCTCAGTGTATGGAAGTAATCGGTTTAATGGTAGCGGCAATGGACATAGTACCGTTTGCCCGCCTACATCTCAGACCGCTGCAACTTTGCATGCTCAGTCAGTGGAATGGGGATTACACAGATTTGTCCCCTCTACTAAATCTGGATCAAGAAACCAGGGATTCTCTTTGGTGGCTATCTCAGGTCCATCTGTCCAAGGGGATGAGCTTCCGCAGGCCAGATTGTACTATAGTAACGACAGATGCCAGCCTTCTGGGCTGGGGTGCAGTCTGGAACTCCCTGAAGGCTCAGGGCTCGTGGACTCAGGAGGAGACACTCCTTTCGATAAACATTCTGGAACTAAGAGCGACATTCAATGCTCTTCAGGCTTGGCCTCAGCTTGCTGCGGTCAGGTTCATCAGATTTCGGACAATATCACGACTGTAGCCTCCTACATCAACCATCAAGGGGGAACAAGTAGTTCCCTTGCAATGTTGGAGGTTTCAAAAATAATTCTATGGGCAGAGGTTCACTCTTGCCATCTATCAGCTATCCATATCCCAGGAGTAGAGAACTGGGAGGCGGATTTTCTAAGTCGGCAGACTTTTCATCCGGGGGAGTGGGAACTCCATTCGGAAGTGTTTGCACAGTTGATTCAACGTTGGGGCAAACCAGAATTGGATCTCATGGCGTCTCTTCAGAATGCCAAGCTTCCTTGTTACGGGTCCAGGGATCCCAAGGCAGCGCTGATAGATGCTCTAGCAGCGCCTTGGTCCTTCAACCTGGCTTATGTGTTTCCACCGTTTCCTCTGCTCCCTCGTCTGATTGCCAAGATCAAGCAGGAGAGAGCTTCAGTGATTTTGATAGCACCTGCGTGGCCACGCAGGACTTGGTATGCAGATCTGGTGGACATGTCATCCCTTCCACCATGGACTCTACCGCTGAGACAGGACCTTCTACTTCAGGTTCCTTTCAACCATCCAAATCTAATTTCTCTGCGTCTGACTGCTTGGAGATTGAACGCTTGATTTTATCAAAACGTGGTTTCTCCAAGTCCTTCATTGATACCTTAATTCAGGCTCGAAAGCCCGTCACCAGGAAAATCTATCATAAGATATGGTGTAAATATCTTCATTGATGTGAATCCAAGGGTTACTCATGGAGTAAAGCCAGGATTCCCAGGATATTATCTTTTCTCCAAGAGGGATTGGAGAAGGGATTGTCAGCTAGTTCCTTAAAGGGACAGATTTCTGCTCTGTCTATTCTTTTGATGTTCCAGATGCTCAGGCGTTTTGTCAGGCTTTAGTTAGAATCAAGCCTGTGTTTAAACCTGTTGCTCCGCCATGGAGTTTAAATTTAGTTCTTAAGGTTCTTCAAGGGGTTCCGTTTGAACCTCTGCATTCCATAGATATCAAGCTTTTATCTTGGAAAGTTCTGTTTTTGGTAGCTATTTCTTTGGCTCGAAGAGTTTCAGAGTTATCTGCCTTACAGTGTGACTCCCCTTATCTGATCTTGCATGCAGATAAGGTAGTTTTGCGTACCAAACCTGGGTTTCTTCCTAAAGTGGTATCTAATAAGAATATCAATCAGGAGATTGTTGTTCCGTCACTGTGTCCTAATCCTTCTTCAAAGAAGGAACGTCTATTACATAATCTTGACGTGGTTCGTGCTTTAGAGTTTTATTTACAAGCTACTAAGGATTTTCGTCAAACATCAGCATTGTTTGTTGTTTACTCTGGACAGAGAAGAGGCCAAAAGGCTTCAGCAACTTCTCTTTCCTTTTGGTTAAGAAGTATAATCCGCTTATTTTATGAGACTGCTGGCCAGCAGCCTCCTGAAAGAATTACAGCTCATTCCACTAGAGCGGTGGCTTCCACATGGGCTTTTAAAAATGAGGCTTCTGTTGAACAGGTTTGTAAGGCAGCGACTTGGTCTTCGCTTCATACTTTTTTTTCATACTAAATTCTACAAATTTGATACTTTTGCTTCTTCAGAGGCTATTTTTGGGAGAAAGGTCTTACAGGCAGTGGTGCCTTCCGCTTAAGCGCCTGCCTTGTCCCTCCCTTCATCCGTGTAATATAGCTTTGGTATTGGTATCCCACAAGTAATGGATGAATCCGTGGACTGGATACACCTTACAAGAGAAAACAAAATTTATGCTTACCTGATGATAAATTTATTTCTCTTGTGGTGTATCCAGTCCACGGCCCGCCCTGTCATTTTATGGCAGGTGTTTTTTATTTTTAAACTACAGTCACCACTGCACCCTATAGTTTCTCCTTTCTCTTGCTTATCTTCGGTCGAATAACTGGAGGTGGCAGTTAGGGGAGCAGCTATATAGACAGCTCTGCTGTGGGTGATCCTCTTGCAGCTTCCTGTTGGGAAGGAGAATATCCCACAAGTAATGGATGAATCTGTGGACTGGATACACCACAAGAGAAATAAATTTATCAGGTAAGCATACATTTTTTTTTTTTTTTTTTTTTTTTTCAGCCGGATCTCAAGTTTCTGAACCTAGATGGCATGAAAATGTAACTTTTTTCCTTAGACATAGGGGTTTCTCTGGTTCTGATTAAAACCTTAATTTGGGCTGTTAAGCATGTAACTAGTTGACCGTAGACAAATACTACCAGTTTCTGGTGCTACCATTCTGGCTGGCTACGGCCACACAAGTGTTCACCAAGTTTCTGGGAGTTTCTGGGAGCCCTGCTCTGCAGTTTGTCTGCAGGGAACTGCAGTGTCTCCTTACCTGAATGTCATTCTGGTTCAGGCTTACTTATCAGTGGCACAGGACAACACGGACCACAGTTGGAAGGTCTACTTGGAAAAGAGCTCCCTCATCCCAACTAAGAGGGTAAACTTTTTGGGAACGATCATAGATTCTGTGAGCATGCGCATCTACCTTACAGACCAGCGCAAGGAGAAGCTTCACAGGGGTTGTCGCCTGCTTTAGTCCAATGTTCATCCATCTGTAGCACTATGCATAGAGGTAGTACACCTTATTGTTGTGGCATTGGATGCTATACCATTAGCTCGCTTTCATCTGAGACCACTAATGTTGTGTATGCTCAGACAATAGAATGGAGACCATTCAGATCTATCGCAGGTCATCTTTCTGGATGCCCAGACCAGAGAGAGTCTGTTTTGGTGACAATCCCCAATCTCTGTCCTTCTGGGAGCGAGTTTCTGCCACCCTTCTTGGATTTTAATTTCTATAGACGTGAGTTGGTGCGGGGTTTTCTCAGAGCCTAGGTAACTTGGTGTGATGAGGAAGTGTCCCTCCTGATCAACGTTCTCGAGTTGAGGGCCATATACAACACACTTCTGGCGTGGCCTCAACTGGGTTCTGTACAGCATATCTGATTCCAATCTGACATCACTACAGTAGCCTACATCAACCTTCAGGGAGGCACTTTGAGCTTCCTGGGAATGCTGGAGATGTCTTGGATCCTTCAGTGGGCAGAGAGACATCATTTTCAGATCTGTTATCCACATCCCAGGTGTTTAGAATTGGAAGTCAGATTTCCTGAGCAGGCATACCCTTCATTCGGGGGAATGGTCCATACCCTTCATTCAGGGGAATGATCTTTGAATCAGGAGGTATTTCTGGAACTAACCCACAGGTGGGGTGTTCAGGTTCTGCCAATTCTACTTCTGCCCCGAGTTGTATCTCGGATCAAACAGGAGTGCACACGACTATCTTTATAGCTCTTGCTGAGCCTGTTGTCGGCTCAGCCTTGGTGGCTACCTCTTCGTCAGGACTCAGGGTCTGTTCTATCAAAACCTGGATACTCTGAGGCTGACTGCCTGGAGATTAAATAGTTGATTTTAGCTTGGAGAGGTTTCTCTGATAGTGTGATTTAATACTCTTATACAGGCTTGCAAGCCTGTCACCAGATGCATCTACTACAAGATCTGGAGGACTGTTCTTCTCTGTTGTGACCAGCAAGATTTTTATTGGCATAGATTCTGAAGAAAGTAAGGTCTGAAGAAAGACCTGTTGGCCAGTTCTATCAATGGGTCAAATATCTGCCCTTTCTGTTTCACAATAAATTTGCTAGTTTGCCGGATGTTCAAGAGTTTTTTCAGGCTCTGGTTAGAATTAAACCTGTCTTCAAACCTATTGCTCCCCCTTGGAGCCTACATTTAGCTCTTAAGGTTCTTTAGAGGGCTCCGTTTGAACCTCTGCATGCGGTTGATGTTACTCACTTGGAAGGTGGTTTTCCTACTTGCTTTTTCCTCTGCTAGCAGAGTATCAGAGCTTTCAGCATTGTGTGATCCTCCGTATCTGATGATCCATCGGGACAAGGCTGTGTTAAGGACTCAACCAGGCTTTCTACCTAAGCTAGTGAATACTTGCAATATCAACCAGGCAATTGGAGTTCCTTCACTTTGTCCTAATCTGTCATTCTCCAATGAGAGATTGTTACATAATTTGGATGTGGTAAGGTCATTAAAGTTCTACCTTCACGCTACTAATGAATTTTTTCACTCTTCTTCATCCTTTGTACTGGTAAGTGCAAGGAGCAGAAGGCCTCAGCTGTAACCATTTCCTTTTGGTTGAGAAGTGTAATTTGTTTGGCATAAGTGGGCCAAGAATCCCCTTTGAGAATCACAGCTCATTCCACTTGTGTGGGGGCAACCACTTGGGCCTTCAAGAATGAGGTCTTAATTGAACAAATCTGTAAGGATCCAACTTTTGTCCATATCCCCTCCCAGATACTAAATGTGTGGTGGCTACAGTCATTTTTTTTTCTTTCACCTCTGTACGCCTTGTATCTCTTCACTGTTCCTTAACCTTGGCTGAACTACTAGAGGGCAGGGAAAGTGGGAGGGATATTTATAGTCTTGTTTGGGGTGTCTTTGCCAGGTGGAGTAATTCCCATAGGTTAAGAATATTTTGTGGACTCACTGCGAAGAAGGAAATTAATTTATCAGGTAAGCATACATTTTAAGCGCAAATTTAATTTGCGCTAGAATGGTCTTGTTTTGTTTCAGCTTGTAATATTAAATTTAGCGTGGTAGCATTATTCTTGTTGCAACTTGTGCTAATGATTAAGCACCACTTGTAATCTAGCCCATAGTTGGCTACCGATCAGCATTGCACTATTGGGAGCTAGCTGAACACACCTGGGGAGACAGATACAAATGTGTGTAGCCATCAATCACCTATCTAGCTATCACTAGTGTAGTTTATAGTACATATGTTTTTCAAAAAAGGTTTAAAAATAATAAAGTAAATCTGATAATAGAAGTATATTTTAAGTGTCTTAAAGTGACATGCTCTGAATCATGAAACTTTATTTTTGGCTTTCCTATTTCTTTAATATCTGACAGCTATTGTGACATAAGTATGATTAAACCATTAGATGGTTTGAATTTCTTTTTTTTTAATTTCTTTAGTACTGTTAAATTTTATTTGTGCAAGGTTATTGTGGTTAAATATGTAATTTGTAAATATTTGTTGTGAATGCATAACTAAAAAATGTCTTGCTTCCTATTTATTTTTATATATATTTTTTTTTTTAAGATTTCAGATTGAAAGTGGCAGTCGGTACTTCTTTAGGCATCTTTTTAATTCTTCTTATTGGTATCGTAATTTACATTATAAAAAAACAGACGTTGAACAACTCTAAGTTACCTGGAGCATTGTAAGTTTTTTTTTGTTTTTTTTTGTTAGTTTGTTTTTTTAAATATAAATGCATTTGTTGTACTTTTACATGGTTTTAATAATTTAATTTTTATAATTTAATTATGCCATGGTGTCACATTCTACACTAAACAGATGTGTAGCCGTGATTTATTTTCTATTCTACAGACATATCGTCAGCTAGTGTTTGCTAAATTAATTAGCGTAACAATATAAGTGTAAAAGACCACTAAGAGAAAATAAATTTTAGAACAGAGGGATGAAACTAATGCAGTATATAATATTTGCTGATTTTAATTCTATTTCTTTTATATAGGTGGCGAGAGTCCACAAGCTGTTATGTATAGGATATACATTCCTACCAGGAGGAGGCAACGTATCCCAAACCTCAAAAGCTTATAAATACCCCCCCCCTTCCCGCCTAATACATCAGTTTTAACCCCTTAAGGACAAGGCCATTTTTCAATTTCTTTCCCTTAAGGACCAGGGCTATTTTTACATTTCTGCTGTGTTTGTTGTTTTAGCTGTAATTTTCCTCTTACTCATTTACTGTACCCACACATTATATACTGTTTTTCTCGCCATTAAATTGACTTTCTAAAGATACCATTATTTTCATTATATCTTATAATTTGCTACAAAAAAATTATAAAAATGAGGAAAAAATGGAAAAAAAACACACTTTTTCTAACTTTGACCCCCAAAATCTGGTTACACATCTACAACCACCAAAAAAACACCCATGCTAAATAGTTTCTAAATTTTGTCCTGAGTTTAGAAATACACAATGTTTACATGTTCTTTGCTCTTTTTTTTTTGCAAGTTATAGGGCAATAAGTACAAGTAGCACTTTACTATTTCCAAACCACTTTTTTTAAAAATTAGCGCTAGTTATATTGGGACACTGATATCTTTCAGGAATCCCTGAATATCCCTTGACATGTATATATTTTTTTTTAGAAGACATCCCAAAGTATTGATCTAGGCCCATTTTGGTATATTTCATGCCACAATTTCACCGCCAAATGAGATCAAATAAAAAAATTGTTCACTTTTTCACAAATTTTTTCACAAACTTTAGGTTTCTCACTGAAATTATTTGCAAACAACTTGTGCAATTATGGCATAAATGGTTGTAAATGCTTCTCTGGGATACCCCTTTGTTCAGAAATAGCAGACATATATGACTTTAGCGTTGCTTTTTGGTAATTAGAAGGCTGCTAAATGCCACTGCGCACCACACGTGTATTATGCCCAGCAGTGAAGGGGTTAATTAGGGAGCTTCTAGGGTTAATTTTAGCTTTAGTGTAGTAGACAACCCCAAGTATTGAATCTAGGCCCATCTTGGTATATTTCATGCCACCATTTCAATGCCAAATGCGATCAAATGAAAAAAAGTTAAATTTTTCACAATTTTAGGTTTCTCACTGAAATTATTTACAAACATCTTGTGCAATTATGGCACAAATGGTTGTAAATGCTTCTCTGGGATCCCCCTTTGTTCAGAAATAGCCAGACATATATGGCTTTGGCCGCTAAATACCGATGCGCATCACACGGTGAATTATGTCTAGCAGTGAAGGGGTTAATTAGGTAGCTTGTAGGGAGCTTGCAGGGTTAATTTCAGCTTTAATGTAGAGATCAGCCTCCCACCTGACACATCACACCCCCCCTGATCCCCTCCCAAACAGCTCTCTTCCCTCCCCGACCCCACAATTGTCCCCGCCATCTTAAGTACTCGGCAGAAAGTCCTGCCAGTACTAAAATAAAAGGTATTTCTTTTGCAAGATGTACCGAGTCCACGGATTCATCCTAACTTGTGGGATATTGTCCTTCCTGACAGGAAGTGTAGCAAAGAGACCACCACAGGCAGAGCTGTCTATATAACTCCCCCCTTAACTCCACCCCCCAGTCATTCTCTTTGCTGGCTCTAAGCAGAAGGGTAAAGAGAAGAGGTGTTAAACTGTTAGTTTTATTTTATCTTCGTTCCTCACACTGAAGTTTGATTGGTTTCTTGCTATACAGCAATGAGGTATGTTCAGTCATATTTTCTGCAGAGACTGTTAACTCAGAAAGGCTGACAGTGTCCCCATTTAGGGGAAGGGTAAGCAGTAATCTAGTGTTATCAGAGGTTTTTACTAGCTTGCATAAAGGGTTAATTTTTTGTGGGCACTCAGTTTATGTGAATTTGGGACAAAACGTTTTTTGTGTCTGGGAGTAACGTTTTCTGTTTTATGGGACATTTGCTTGAGGGTTCTTTGGGGTTGTTTATAACCCACATGGCTTTCAGGCAGGGTTTGTTAGTTTTGTGTAGGCCCCAGCAACATCGAGTGAGGTGGGCTTGGGCCCTACATTTACAAGCAGCAAGCAACTTCTCCTGAGGTCCTGATAGTCTTCTGAGGGACTAATTGAAGCTTTAAACCCGATATTATCGCTTCCGAATGGCAGGTAGGGCCACAGCAGAGCTGTGGCAAGGTGCTTAGGGGTTTTTAACCGGTTTTAGGACAATTATCAATCCGTTTTTTTCCTTTAGGGGTCTATTGCTTTTTTACTTGTGGTGCAATCCTTCTAAGGCTTAGTGGGTACACTGTTAAAATTTCGAAAATTTTGAAGCAATTTTAACCTGTTTTGCAGTTTGTGTATGGCTTTTTTTTCTCTTAAAGGTACAGTACCGTTTTTGCAAATTGTGTTTTTTTTCATTAAATAAAGTGTTTTCCCAAGCTTGCTTGCTTCATTACTAGCCTGTTAAACATGTCTGACACTGAGGAAACTCATTGTTCAATTTGTTTAGAAGCCATTGTGGAACCCCCTCTAAGAATGTGTCCCAATTGTACTGATATGTCTATAAATTGCAAACAGCATATTTTGACTTATTAGAATTTGGCATTAAATGATTCTCAGACAGAAGTAAATCAGGTTTCGCCATCTAGTTCTCCCCAAGTGTCACAACCAGTACTTCTAGTGCGTCTAATTCTTTCACCTTGCAAGATATGGCTTCAGTGATGAATACTACCCTCACAGAGGTTTTATCTAAACTGCCAGGGTTGCAAGGGAAGTGCAGTAGCTCTGGGTTAAGAACAAATGCTGAGCCTTCTGACACTTTAGTAGCCGTATCCGATATTCCCTCACAATGTTAGGTAGGGATGAGGGATTTGCTGTCTGAGGGAGAGATTTCTGATTCAGGAAAGATGTTCCCTCAGACAGATTCAGATATGACGGCATTTAAATTTAAGCTAGAGCACCTCTGTTTATTGCTCAGGGAGGTTTTAGCTACTCTGGATGATTGTGACCATATTGTCGTTCCAGAGATATTGTGTAAAATGGACAAATATTTAGAGGTTCCTGTTTACACTGATGGTTTTTCCGGTCCCTAAGAGGATTTTGGGACATTGTTACTAAGGAGTGGGATAGACCAGGTATTCCGTTCGCTCCCCCTCCTACTTTTAAGAAAATGTTTCCATATCTGACGCCGTGCGGGGACTCATGGCAGACGGTCTCTAAGGTGGAGGGAGCTATTTCTACCCTGGCTAAGCGTACAATTATACCTATCGAGGACAGTTGTGCTTTAAAAAAACCTATGGATAAAAAATTAGAGGGTCTTCTGAAGAAAATATTTGTTCACCAAGGTTTTCTTCTCCAACCTATAGCGTGCATTGTTCCTGTAACTACTGCAGCGTCCTTTTGGTTCATGGCTCTGGAAGAGGCTCTTCAGGTTGAGGACCCCATTAGATGATATTCTGGATAGAATTAGGGCTACCAAGCTAGCTAATTCTTTCATTAGAGATGCCCGTTTTTCAATTGGCTAAATTAGCGGCGAAAGAATTCAGGTTTTTGCCATTTTAGCGCGTAGAGCGTTATGGCTTAAATCCTGGTCTGCTGATGTGTCATCAAAAGCTAAGCTTTTTAGCTATCCCTTTCAAGGGTAAGACCCTATTTGGGCCTGAACTTAAAGAGATCATCTCAGACATCACTGGAGCGAAAGGCCATGCCTTCCTCAGGATAAGACCAAACAAAATAATTTTCGTTCCTTTCAGAACTTCAAAAGTGGTCCCTCTCCCTCTTCCCCTGCCTCAAAGCAAAGAGGGGAATTTCGCTCAATCCAAGTCAGTCTGGAGGACCTAACCAGACTTGGAACAAGGGTAAACAGGCTATGAAGCCCGCTGCTGCCACCAACGGACAG
Source organism: Bombina bombina (assembly GCF_027579735.1). Classification (NCBI taxonomy): domain Eukaryota; kingdom Metazoa; phylum Chordata; class Amphibia; order Anura; family Bombinatoridae; genus Bombina; species Bombina bombina. Next base: position 679,122,796 of record NC_069502.1, on the reverse strand, counting down.
CATGAAGGGGTAGCCCCCGATCCGGGACTGGATCTAGTAGGGGGCAGACTTTCTTTCATCGCTCAGGCTTGGGCAAGAGACGTCAGGACTCCTGGGCTTTAGAAATAGTAACCCAGGGGTAACTTCTAGATTTTCAAAGATTCTCCACCAAGGGGGAGATTCCATCTTTCTCCATTGTCTGTAAACCAGACAAAAAGAGAGGCGTTCTTATGCTGTGTAAGAAGACCTATATACCATGGGAGTGATCTGCCCAGTTCCGAAAACAGAACAGGGGCAAGGGTTCATACTCCAATCTGTTTGTGGTTCCCAAAAAAGAGGGAACCTTCGAGGAATTTTTTTAGGATCTAGAGATCCAAAATTGGTCTGGAGTCCCATCCTTCAAGATGGAGACCATTCAGGACTATTTTGCCAATGATCTAGGAGGGTCAATATATTGACCACTGTGGACTTAAAGGATGCGTATCTACACATTCCTATCCACAAAGATCATCATCAGTTCCTCAGGTTCGCCTTTCTGGACAAGCATTACCCAGTTTGTGGCTCTTCCCTTCGGGTTGGCCACAGCTCCCAGAATTTTCACAAAGGTGCTAGGGTCCTTCTGGCGGTTCTAAGGCCGCGGGGCATTGCTGGGGCACCTTATCTGGACAATATCTTAATCCAGGTGTCAACTTTCCAACTAGCCAAGTCTCACATGGGCATCGTGGTGGCTTTTCTAAAGATCTCACGGGTGGAAGGCGAACATGCAAAGAGTTCACTTATCCCTCTCACAAGAGTTTCCTTTCCTGGGAACTCTGATAGATTCGGTGGGACATGAAAATGTTTCTGACGGAGGTCAGGAAATCAAAAATTCTATCCATCTGCCGAGCTCTTCATTCCATTCCTCGCCCATCAGTGGCTCAGTGTATGGAGGTAATCGGCTTAATGGTAGCGGCAATGGGACATAGTTCCGTTTGCCTCGCTTGCATCTCAGACCCACTGCAACTTTGCATGCTCAACAGTGGAATGGGGATTATGCAGATTTATCTCCTCAGATAAATCTGGACCAAGAGACCAGAGACTCTCTTCTTTAGTGGTTGTCACAGGATCATCTGTCCCAGGGAATGTGTTTCCGCAGGCCAGCGTGGGTCATAGTGACGACGGACGCCAGCCTATTGGCTTTGGTGCAGTCTGGAATTCACTGAAAGCTCAGGGTTTGTGGACTCAGGAGGAGGCTCTCCTCCCAATAAATATTCCCAATATAAATATTCTAGAACTGAGAGCGATATTCAACGCGCTTCAGGCGTGGCGTCAGCTGGCGTCGGCCAGATTCATAAGATTCCAGTCGGACAATATCACGACTGTAGCATATATCAATCATCAGGGGGGAACAAAGAGTTCTCTAGCGATGAGAGGTTACCAAAATAATTCAATGGGCAGAGACTCACTCTTGCCAATCTATCAGCAATCTATATCCCAGGAGTGGAGAACTGGGAAGCGGATTTTCTAAGTCATCAGACTTTTCATCCGGGGGAGTGGGAAACTCCATCCGAGGTGTTTGCACAATTGATTCAGCAATGGGGCACACCAGAATTTGATCTGATGGCGTCTCGTCAGAAAGCCAAACTTCCTTGTACGGGTCCAGGTCAAGGGATCCTCAGGCAGTACTGATAGAGTGCTCTAGCAGTACCCTGGTCGTTCAACCTGGCTTATGTGTTTCCACCATTTCCTCTCCTTCCTCGTTTAATTGCCAGAATCAAACAGGAGAGAGCTTCTGTGATTTTTATAGCACCTGCGTGGCCACGCAGGACTTGGTATGCAGTCCTGGTGGACATGTAATCTCTTCCACCATGGACTCTGCCACTGAGACAGGACCTTCTGACTCAAGGTCCGTTCCAGCATCCAAATCTAGTTTCTCTGCGGCTGACTGCTTGGAGATTGAACGCTTGATCAAGCGGAGTTTCTCGGAGTCGGTCATAGATACCTTGATTCAGGCTCGAAAGCCTGTCACCAGGAAAATTTATCATAAGATATGGCGTAAATATCTTTATTGGTATGAATCCAAAGGCTACTCATGGAGTAAGATCTTGATTCCTAGGATTTTGTCCCTTTCTCCAAGAAGGATTGAAGAAGGGGCTATCGGCTAGCTTCCTTAAAGGGACAGATATCTGCTTTATCAATTCTACTGCACAAACATCTGGCAGATGTTCCAGACGTTCAGTTGTTCTGTCAGGCTTTAGTTAGAATCAAGCCTGTGTTTAGACCGGTTGCTCTGCCATGTAGTTTGAATTTAGTTCTTAAAGTTCTTCAAGGGGTTCCATTTGAACCTATGCATTCCATAGATATTAAGCTTCTATCTTGGAAAGTTCTGTTTTTAGTTGGAATCTCTTCGGCTCGAAGGGTTTCTGAACTATCTGCATTGCAAATGCGACTCGCCTTATCTTGTTTTCCATGCTTGATAAGGTGGTTTTTGCGTACCAAACCTGGATTCCTTCTAGGGCTGCAACTAACGATTATTTTCATAATCGATTAATCGGCCGATTATTTTTTCGATTAATCGACTAATCGGATAAAAAGAGAATCAATAATAGTTTTCTATGTTTTAAATAAAATCCACATGAGTGATACAAATATAAACTTCAGACTAAAACTTTACATTAACACAACTGTTTCTTCAATTTTTAAGCAGCAGAGCACAGTTTTATAATTAAACAAAACAAAACCACAAACTGTTTGAAAAGAGGTAGAACTAGAAAGAGTTAGACTATCACTGTTAATAACATTCTGTTATTCACTCTTTCAGAAACTTTGCATTGAAATACAAAAATCTCAACATGTCCACATGCTTCTGGCTAAGGCTGGTTCTGGTTCTGCTATATTTCCTGCAGCAGAGAAAAGGCTGTTGAGGTGTATAAGTAGGGTTTTGCCAATTTCACCAAAGTGGTATATTTATCTTTGTTAGCTCTTCACCAATGCTAAGTGTTTTGACTTCATTCTAACATAAAAATATCTTAAATATCTATATGCAATGGTAAATAACCAGCTATAAAGGTTAGGGGAAATATCTAGTCCGCTCTAAAAATAACGAATATATACTCTTAAAGGTTGAAAAACCAACTTATCGATTATGAGATTCGTTGACAACTATTTTCATAATCGATTATTATCGATTATGACGATTAGTTGTTGCAGCTCTAATTCCTTCCTAAGATTGTTACTAATAGGAATATCAATCAGGAAATTGTGTCCTAATCCTTCTCAGAAGGAGCGTCTGTTGCACAACTTGGATGTGGTTCGTGCTTTGAAGTTTTACTTGCAAGCGACCAGATTTCCGTCAAACATCTTCTTTGTTGTCTATTCTGGAAAACGTAAAGGTCAAAAAGCTACGGCTACCTCTCTTGCCTTTTGGCTGAAAAGCATCATCCGTTTGGCATACGAGACTGCTGGACAGCAGCCTCCTGAAAGAATTACAGCTCACTCTACTAGAGCGGTGGCTTCCACATGGGCTTTTAAAAATGATGCTTCTGTTTAACAGATTTGTAAGGCTGCGACTTGGTCTTCGCTTCATACCTTTTCCAAATTTTACATATTTGATACCTTTGCTTCTTCGGAGGCTATTTTTGGGAGAAAAGTTCTTCAAGCAGTGGTGCCTTCTGTTTAACCATCTGTCTTGTCCCTCCCGTTCATCCGTGTCCTTGTAGCTTTGGTATTGTATCCCACAAGTAAGGATGAATCCGTGGACTCGTCTTACCTTTATAGAAGAAAAGTAAATTTATGCTTACCTGATAAATTAATTTCTTCTATAGTAAGACGAGTCAACGGCCCGCCCTGTCATTTTAAGAACGGATTATATTTTCTTTCATGTAATTAGCAAGAGTCCATGAGCTAGTGACGTATGGGATATACATTCCTACCAGGAGGGGTAAAGTTTCCCAAACCTCAAAATGCCTACAAAATACACCCCTCACCACACCCACAAATCAGTTTTACAAACTTTGCCTCCTATGGAGGTGGTGAAGTAAGTTTGTGCTAGATTCTACGTTGATATGAGCTCCGCAGCAGGTTGGAGCCCGGTTTTCCTCTCAGCGTGCAGTGAATGTCAGAGGGATGTGAGGAGAGTATTGCCTATTTGAATGCAATGATCTCCTTCTACGGGGTCTATTTCATAGGTTCTCTGTTATCGGTCGTAGAGATTCATCTCTTACCTCCCTTTTCAGATCGACGATATACTCTTATATATATATATATACCATTACCTCTGCTGATTCTCGTTTCAGTACTGGTTTGGCTATCTGCTATATTATGTAGATGAGTGCCCTGGGGTAAGTAAGTCTTATTTTCTGTGACACTCTAAGCTATGGTTGGGCATTTTTTTATAAAGTTCTAAATATATGTATTCAAACATTTATTTGCCTTGACTCAGGATGTTCAATATTCCTTATTTTCAGACAGTCAGTTTCATATTTGGGATAATGCATTTGAATCAATCATTTTTTTCTTACCTTAAAAAATTTGACTTTTTTCCTGTGGGCTGTTTAGGCTCGCGGGGGCTGAAAATGCTTCATTTTATTGCGTCATTCTTGGCGCTGACTTTTTTGGCGCAAAAAATCATTTCTGTTTCCGGCGTCATACGTGTCGCCGGAAGTTGCGTCATTTTTTTGACGTTCTTTTGCGCCGAAATGTCGGCGTTCCAGGATGTGGCGTCATTTTTGGCACCAAAAGCATTTAGGCGCCAAATAATGTGGGCGTCTGATTTGGCGCTAAAAAAATATGGGCGTCGCTTTTGTCTCCCACATTAATTAAGTCTCATTTTTTCATTGCTTCTGGTTGCTAGAAGCTTGTTTCTTGGCATTTTTTCCCATTCCTGAAACTGTCATTTAAGGAATTTGATCAATTTTGCTTTATATGTTGTTTTTTTCTCTTACATATTGTAAGATGTCTCACGTTGCATCTGAGTCAGAAGATACTTCAGGAAAATCGCTGTCTGGTGCTGGAACTACCAAGCTAAGTGTATCTGCTGTAAACTTTTGGTAGCTGTTCCTCCAGCTGTTTGTATTAATTGTCATGACAAACTTGTTAATGCAGATAATATTTCCTTTAGTAATGTTACATTACCTGTTGCTGTTCCATCAACATCTAATATTCAGAGTGTTCCTGATAACATAAGAGATTTTGTTTCTGAATCCATCAAGAAGGCTATGTCTGTTATTCCTCCTTCTAGTAAACATAAAAAATCTTTTAAAACTTCTCTTTATACAGCTGAATTTTTAAATGAACATCATCATTCTGATTCTAATGACTCTTCTGGTTCAGAGGATTCTGTCTCAGAGGTTGATGCTGATAAATCTTCATATTTATTTAAAATGGAATTTATTCGTTCTTTACTTAAAGAAGTACTAATTGCTTTAGAAATTGAGGATTCTGGTCCTCTTGATACGAAATCTAAACGTTTAGATAAGGTCTTTAAATCTCCTGTGGTTATTCCAGAAGTTTTTCCTGTTCCTGGGTGCTATTTCTGAAGTAATTTCCAGAGAGTGGAATAATTTGGGTAATTCATTTACTCCTTCTAAACGTTTTAAGCAATTATATCCTGTGCCATCTGACAGATTAGAATTTTGGGACAAAATTCCTAAAGTTGATGGGGCTATTTCTACCCTTGCTAAACATACTACTATTCCTACGGCAGATGGTACTTCGTTTAAGGATCCTTTAGATAGGAAAATTTAATACTTTCTAAGAAAAGCTTATCTGTGTTCAGGTAATCTTCTTAGACCTGCTATATCATTGGCTGATGTTGCTGCAGCTTCAACTTTTTGGTTGGAAACTTTAGCGCAACAAGTAACAGATCATGATTCTCATAATATATTATTCTTCTTCAACATGCTAATAATTTTATCTGTGATGACATTTGTGATATTATCAGAGTTGATGTCAGGTTTATGTCTCTAGCTATTTTTAGCTAGAAGAGCTTTATGGCTTAAAACTTGGAATGCTGATATGTCTTCTAAATCAACTCTACTTTCCCTTTCTTTCCAGGGTAACAAATTTATTTGGTTCTCAGTTGGATTCTATTATCTCAACTGTTACTGGTGGCGAAAGGAACTTTTTTACCACAGGATAAAAAATCTAAGGGTAAAAACAGGGCTAATAATCGTTTTCGTTCCTTTCGTTTTCAACAAAGAACAAAAGCCTGATCCTTCTTCCTCAGGAGCAGTTTCAGTTTGGAAACCATCTCCCAGTCTGGAATAAATCCAAGCCTTCTAGAAAAGCAAAGCCAGCTTCTAAGTCCACATGAAGGTGCGGCCCTCATTCCAGCTCAGCTGGTAGGGGGCAGGTTACGTTTTTTCAAAGAAAATTTGGATCAATTCTGTTCCCAATCTTTGGATTCACGAACATTGTTTCAGATGGGTACAGAATTGGTTTCAAGATGAGACCTCCTGCAAAGAGATTTTTTCTTTCCGTGTCCCAGTAAAATCCAGTGAAAGCTCAAGCATTCTGAAATGTGTTTCAGATCTAGAGTTGGCTGGAGTAATTATGCCAGTTCCAGTTCTGGAACAGGGGCTGGGGTTTTATTCGAATCTCTTCATTGTACCAAAGAAGGAGAACTCCTTCAGACCAGTTCTGGATCTAAAAATATTGAAATCGTTATGTAAGGATACCAACATTCAAAATGGTAACTGTAAGGACTATATTGCCTTTTGTTCAGCAAGGGCATTATATGTCCACAATAGATTTACAGGATGCATATCTGCATATTCCGATTCATCCAGATCACTATCAGTTCCTGAGATTCTCTTTCCTGGACAAGCATTACCAGTTTGTGGCTCTGCCGTTTGGCCTAGCTACAGCTCCAAGAATTTTTACAAAGGTTCTCGGTGCCCTTCTGTCTGTAATCAGAGAACAGGGTATTGTGGTATTTCCTTATTTGGACGATATCTTGGTACTTGCTCAGTCTTTACATTTAGCAGAAATCTCATACGAATCGACTTGTGTTGTTTCTTCAAGATCATGGTTGGAGGATCAATTCACTAAAAAGTTAATTGATTCCTCAGACAAGGGTAACCTTTCTGGGTTTCCAGATAGATTCAGTGTCCATGACTCTGTCTTTGACAGACAAGAGACGTCTAAAATTGATTTCAGCTTGTCGAAACCTTCAGTCACAATCATTCCCTTCGGTAGCCTTATGCATGGAAATTCTAGGTCTTATGACTGCTGCATCGGACGCGATCCCCTTTGCTCGTTTTCACATGCGACCTCTTCAGCTCTGTATGCTGAATCAATGGTGCAGGGATTACACAAAGATATCTCAATTAATATCTTTAAAACCGATTGTACGACACTCTCTGACGTGGTGGACAGATCACCATCGTTTAATTCAGGGGGCTTCTTTTGTTCTTCCGACCTGGACTGTAATTTCAACAGATGCAAGTCTTACAGGTTGGGGAGCTGTATGGGGATCTCTGACGGCACAAGGAGTTTGGGAATCTCAGGAGGTGAGATTACCGATCAATATTTTGGAACTCCGTGCAATTTTCAGAGCTCTTCAGTCTTGGCCTCTTCTTGAAGAGAGAATCGTTCATTTGTTTTCAGACAGACAATGTCACAACTGTGGCATACATCAATCATCAAGGAAGGACTCACAGTCCTCTGGCTATGAAAGAAGTATCTCGAATTCTGGTTTGGGCAGAATCCAGCTCCTGTCTAATCTCTGCGGTTCATATCCTAGGTATAGACAATTGGGAAGCGGATTATCTCAGTCGCCAAACGTTGCATCCGGGCGAATGGTCTCTTCACCCAGAGGTATTTCTTCAGATTGTTCAAATGTGGGAACTTCCAGAAATAGATCTGATGGCGTCCCATCTAAACAAGAAACTTCCCAGGTATCTGTCCAGATCCCGGGATCCTCAGGCGGAGGCAGTGGATGCATTATCACTTCCTTGGAAGTATCATCCTGCCTATATCTTTCCGCCTCTAGTTCTTCTTCCAAGAGTAATCTCCAAGATTCTGAAGGAATTGCTCGTTTGTTCTGCTGGTAGCTCCGGCATGGCCTCACAGGTTTTGGTATGCGGATCTTGTCCGGATGGCCTCTTGCCAACCGTGGACTCTTCCGTTAAGACCAGACCTTCTGTCACAAGGTCCTTTTTTCCATCAGGATCTGAAATCCTTAAATTTAAAGGTATGGAGATTGAACGCTTGATTCTTGGTCAAAGAGGTTTCTGTGATTAATACTATGTTACAGGCTCGTAAATCTGTATCTAGAGAGATATATTATAGAGTCTGGAAGACTTATATTTCTTGGTGTCTTTCTCATCATTTTTCTTGGCATTCTTTTAGAATACCGAGAATTTTACAGTTTCTCAGGATGGTTTAGTTAAGGGTTTGTCCGCAAGTTCCTTGAAAGGACAAATCTCTGCTCTATCTGTTCTTTTTCACAGAAAGATTGCTAATCTTCCTGATATTCATTGTTTTGTACAAGCTTTGGTTCATATAAAACCTGTCATTAAGTCAATTTCTCTTCCTTGGAGTTTGAATTTGGTTCTGGGGGCTCTTCAAGCTCCTCCTTTTGAACCCATGCATTCATTGGACATTAAATTACTTTCTTGGAAAGTTTTGTTCCTTTTGGCGATCTCTTCTGCCAGAAGAGACTCTGAATTATCTGCTCTTTCTTGTGAGTCTCCTTTTCTGATTTTTCATCAGGATAAGGCGGTGTTGTTCAATTTTTACCTAAGGTTGTGAATTCCAACAACATTAGTAGAGAAATTGTGGTTCCTTCATTATGTCCTAATCCTAAGAATTTTAAGGAGAAATCGTTGCATTCTTTGGATGTTGTTAGAGCTTTGAAATATTATGTTGAAGCTACTAAATCTTTCCAAAAGACTTCTAGTCTATTTATCTTTTCCGGTTCTAGAAAAGGCCAGAAAGCTTCTGCCATTTCTTTGGCATCTTGGTTGAAATCTTTAATTCATCATGCCTATGTCGAGTCGGGTAAAACTCCGCCTAAAAGTATTACAGCTCATTCTACTAGGTCAGTTTCTACTTCCTGGGCGTTTAGGAATGAAGCTTCGGTTGATCAGATTTGCAAAGCAGCCACTTGGTCCTCTTTGCATACTTTTACTAAATTCTACCATTTCTCCAACATAGGTGTGTCCGGTCCACGGCGTCATCCTTACTTGTGGGATATTCTCTTCCCCAACAGGAAATGGCAAAGAGCCCAGCAAAGCTGGTCACATGATCCCTCCTAGGCTCCGCCTACCCCAGTCATTCTCTTTGCCGTTGTACAGGCAACATCTCCACGGAGATGGCTTAGAGTTTTTTAGTGTTTAACTGTAGTTTTTATTATTCAATCAAGAGTTTGTTATTTTAAAATAGTGCTGGTATGTACTATTTACTCTGAAACAGAAAAGAGATGAAGATTTCTGTTTGTATGAGGAAAATGATTTTAGCAACCGTTACTAAAATCCATGGCTGTTCCACACAGGACTGTTGAGAGGAATTAACTTCAGTTGGGGGAACAGTGAGCAGTCTCTTGCTGCTTGAGGTATGACACATTCTAACAAGACGATGTAATGCTGGAAGCTGTCATTTTCCCTATGGGATCCGGTAAGCCATGTTTATTAAGATAGTAAATAAGGGCTTCATAAGGGCTTATTAAGACTGTAGACTTTTTCTGGGCTAAATCGATTCATATATTACACATATTTAGCCTTGAGGAATCATTTAATCTGGGTATTTTGATAAGATTATATCGGCAGGCACTGTTTTAGACACCTTATTCTTTAGGGGCTTTCCCAAATCATAGGCAGAGCCTCATTTTCGCGCCCGGTGTTGCGCACTTGTTTTTGAGAGGCATGACATGCAGTCGCATGTGTGAGGAGCTCTGATACATAGAAAAGACTTTCTGAAGGCGTCATTTGGTATCGTATTCCCCTTTGGGCTTGGTTGGGTCTCAGCAAAGCAGATACCAGGGACTGTAAAGGGGTTAAAGTTAAAAACGGCTCCGGTTCCGTTATTTTAAGGGTTAAAGCTTCCAAATTTGGTGTGCAATACTTTTAAGGCTTTAAGACACTGTGGTGAAATTTTGGTGAATTTTGAACAATTCCTTCATATTTTTTCGCAATTGCAGTAATAAGTGTGTTCAGTTTAAAATTTAAAGTGACAGTAACGGTTTTATTTTAAAACGTTTTTTTTGTACTTTGTTATCAAGTTTATGCCTGTTTAACATGTCTGAACTACCAGATAGACTGTGTTCTGAATGTGGGGAAGCCAGAGTTCCTTCTCATTTAAATAAATGTGATTTATGTGACAATGACAATGATGCCCAAGATGATTCCTCAAGTGAGGGGAGTAAGCATGGTACTGCATCATTCCCTCCTTCGTCTACACGAGTCTTGCCCACTCAGGAGGCCCCTAGTACATCTAGCGCGCCAATACTCCTTACTATGCAACAATTAACGGCTGTAATGGATAATTCTATCAAAAACATTTTAGCCAAAATGCCCACTTATCAGCGTAAGCGCGACTGCTCTGTTTTAGATACTGAAGAGCATGACGACGCTGATGATAATGGTTCTGAAAGGCCCCTACACCAGTCTGATGGGGCCAGGGAGGTTTTGTCTGAGGGAGAAATTTCAGATTCCGGGAAAATTTCTCAACAAGCTGAACCTGATGTGATTACATTTAAATTTAAGTTGGAACATCTCCGCGCTCTGCTTAAGGAGGTATTATCCACTCTGGATGATTGTGACAATTTGGTCATCCCAGAGAAACTATGTAAAATGGACAAGTTCCTAGAGGTCCCGGGGCTCCCAGAAGCTTTTCCTATACCCAAGCGGGTGGCGGACATTGTAAATAAAGAATGGGAAAGGCCCGGTATACCTTTCGTCCCTCCCCCCATATTTAAAAAATTGTTTCCTATGGTCGACCCCAGAAAGGACTTATGGCAGACAGTCCCCAAGGTCGAGGGAGCGGTTTCCACTTTAAACAGACGCACCACTATACCCATAGAAGATAGTTGTGCTTTCAAAGATCCTATGGATAAAAAATTAGAAGGTTTACTTAAAAAGATGTTTGTTCAGCAGGGTTACCTTCTACAACCAATTTCATGCATTGTCCCTGTCGCTACAGCCGCGTGTTTCTGGTTCGATGAGCTGGTAAAGGCGGTCGATAGTGATTCTCCTCCTTATGAGGAGATTATGGACAGAATCAGTGCCCTCAAATTGGCTAATTCTTTCACCCTAGACGCCACTTTGCAATTGGCTAGGTTAGCGGCTAAGAATTCTGGGTTTGCTATTGTGGCGCGCAGAGCGCTTTGGTTGAAATCTTGGTCAGCTGATGCGTCTTCCAAGAACAAACTACTTAACATTCCTTTCAAGGGGAAAACGCTGTTTGGCCCTGACTTGAAAGAGATTATTTCTGATATCACTGGGGGTAAGGGCCACGCCCTTCCTCAGGATCGGCCTTTCAAGGCCAAAAATAAACCTAATTTTCGTCCCTTTCGTAGAAACGGACCAGCCCAAAGTGCTACGTCCTCTAAGCAAGAGGGTAATACTTCTCAAGCCAAGCAAGCTTGGAGACCAATGCAAGGCTGGAACAAGGGAAAGCAGGCCAAGAAACCTGCCACTGCTACCAAGACAGCATGAAATGTTGGCCCCCGATCCGGGACCGGATCTGGTGGGGGGCAGACTCTCTCTCTTCGCTCAGGCTTGGGCAAGAGATGTTCTGGATCCTTGGGCACTAGAAATAGTCTCCCAAGGTTATCTTCTGGAATTCAAGGGGCTTCCCCCAAGGGGGAGGTTCCACAGGTCTCAGTTGTCTTCAGACCACATAAAAAAGACGGGCAATTCTTACATTGTGTAGAAGACCTGTTAAAAATGGGAGTGATTCATCCTGTTCCATTAGGAGAACAAGGGATGGGATTCTACTCCAATCTGTTCATAGTTCCCAAAAAAGAGGGAACGTTCAGACCAATCTTAGATCTCAAGATCTTAAACAAGTTTCTCAAGGTTCCATCGTTCAAAATGGAAACCATTCGCACAATTCTTCCTTCCATCCAGGAAGGTCAATTCATGACCACGGTGGATTTAAAGGATGCGTATCTACATATTCCCTATCCACAAGGAACATCATCGGTTCCTAAGGTTCGCATTCCTGGACAAGCATTACCAGTTCGTGGCGCTTCCTTTCGGATTAGCCACTGCTCCAAGGATTTTCACAAAGGTACTAGGGTCCCTTCTAGCGGTGCTAAGACCAAGGGGCATTGCTGTAGTACCTTACTTGGACGACATTCTGATTCAAGCGTCGTCCCTTCCTCAAGCAAAGGCTCACACGGACATCGTCCTGGCCTTTCTCAGATCTCACGGATGGAAAGTGAACGTGGAAAAGAGTTCTCTATCTCCGTCAACAAGGGTTCCCTTCTTGGGAACAATAATAGACTCCTTAGAAATGAGGATTTTTCTGACAGAGGCCAGAAAAACAAAACTTCTAGACTCTTGTCGGATACTTCATTCCGTTCCTCTTCCTTCCATAGCGCAGTGCATGGAAGTGATAGGTTTGATGGTAGCGGCAATGGACATAGTTCCTTTTGCGCGCATTCATCTAAGACCATTACAACTGTGCATGCTCAGTCAGTGGAATGGGGACTATACAGACTTGTCTCCGAAGATACAAGTAAATCAGAGGACCAGAGACTCACTCCGTTGGTGGCTGTCCCTGGACAACCTGTCACAAGGGATGACCTTCCGCAGACCAGAGTGGGTCATTGTCACGACCGACGCCAGTCTGATGGGCTGGGGCGCGGTCTGGGGATCCCTGAAAGCTCAGGGTCTTTGGTTTCGGGAAGAATCTCTTCTACCGATAAATATTCTGGAACTGAGAGCGATATTCAATGCTCTCAAGGCTTGGCCTCAGCTAGCGAGGGCCAAGTTCATACGGTTTCAATCAGACAACATGACGACTGTTGCGTACATCAACCATCAGGGGGGAACAAGGAGTTCCCTGGCTATGGAAGAAGTGACCAAAATCATTCAATGGGCGGAGACTCACTCCTGCCACCTGTCTGCAATCCACATCCCAGGAGTGGAAAATTGGGAAGCGGATTTCTGAGTCGTCAGACATTGCATCCGGGGGAGTGGGAACTCCATCCGGAAATCTTTGCCCAAATCACTCAACTGTGGGGCATTCCAGACATGGATCTGATGGCCTCTCGTCAGAACTTCAAAGTTCCTTGCTACGGGTCCAGATCCAGGGATCCCAAGGCGACTCTAGTAGATGCACTAGTAGCACCTTGGACCTTCAAACTAGCTTATGTATTTCCGCCGTTTCCTCTCATCCCCAGGCTGGTAGCCAGGATCAATCAGGAGAGGGCGTCGGTGATCTTGATAGCTCCTGCGTGGCCACGCAGGACTTGGTATGCAGATCTGGTGAATATGTCATCGGCTCCACCATGGAAGCTACCTTTGAGACGAGACCTTCTTGTTCAAGGTCCGTTCGAACATCCGAATCTGGTCTCACTCCAGCTGACTGCTTGGAGATTGAACGCTTGATTTTATCGAAGCGAGGGTTCTCAGATTCTGTTATTGATACTCTTGTTCAGGCCAGAAAGCCTGTAACTAGAAAAATTTACCACAAAATTTGGAAAAAATATATCTGTTGGTGTGAATCTAAAGGATTCCCTTGGGACAAGGTTAAGATTCCTAAGATTCTATCCTTCCTTCAAGAAGGATTGGAAAAAGGATTATCTGCAAGTTCCTTGAAGGGACAGATTTCTGCCTTGTCTGTGTTACTTCACAAAAAGCTGGCAGCTGTTGCCAGATGTTCAAGCCTTTGTTCAGGCTCTGGTTAGAATCAAGCCTGTTTACAAACCTTTGACTCCTCCTTGGAGTCTCAACTTAGTTCTTTCAGTTCTTCAGGGGGTTCCGTTTGAACCCTTGCATTCCGTTGATATTAAGTTACTATCTTGGAAAGTTTTGTTTTTGGTTGCAATTTCTTCTGCTAGAAGAGTTTCAGAATTATCTGCTCTGCAGTGTTCTCCTCCTTATCTGGTGTTCCATGCAGATAAGGTGGTTTTACGTACTAAACCTGGTTTTCTTCCAAAAGTTGTTTCTAACAAGAACATTAACCAGGAGATTATCGTACCTTCTCTGTGTCCGAAACCAGTTTCAAAGAAGGAACGTTTGTTGCACAATTTGGATGTTGTTCGCGCTCTAAAATTCTATTTAGATGCTACAAAGGATTTTAGACAAACATCTTCCTTGTTTGTTGTTTATTCAGGTAAAAGGAGAGGTCAAAAAGCAACTTCTACCTCTCTCTCTTTTTGGATTAAAAGCATCATCAGATTGGCTTACGAGACTGCCGGACGGCAGCCTCCCGAAAGAATCACAGCTCATTCCACTAGGGCTGTGGCTTCCACATGGGCCTTCAAGAACGAGGCTTCTGTTGATCAGATATGTAGGGCAGCGACTTGGTCTTCACTGCACACTTTTACCAAATTTTACAAGTTTGATACTTTTGCTTCTTCTGAGGCTATTTTTGGGAGAAAGGTTTTGCAAGCCGTGGTGCCTTCCATCTAGGTGACCTGATTTGCTCCCTCCCATCATCCGTGTCCTGAAGCTTTGGTATTGGTTCCCACAAGTAAGGATGACGCCGTGGACCGGACACACCTATGTTGGAGAAAACAGAATTTATGTTTACCTGATAAATTACTTTCTCCAACGGTGTGTCCGGTCCACGGCCCGCCCTGGTTTTTTAATCAGGTCTGATAATTTATTTTCTTTAACTACAGTCACCACGGTATCATATGGTTTCTCCTATGCAAATATTCCTCCTTAACGTCGGTCGAATGACTGGGGTAGGCGGAGCCTAGGAGGGATCATGTGACCAGCTTTGCTGGGCTCTTTGCCATTTCCTGTTGGGGAAGAGAATATCCCACAAGTAAGGATGACGCCGTGGACCGGGACACACCGTTGGAGAAAGTAATTTATCAGGTAAACATAAATTCTGTTTTTGATGTGTTTTCTTCTTCTGAAGCAGTTTTTGGTAGAAAAGTACTTCAGGCAGCGGTTTCAGTTTGAATCTTCTGCTTATGTTTTCATTAAACTTTATTTTGGGTGTGGATTATTTTCAGCAGGATTGGCTGTCTTTATTTTATCCCTCCCTCTCTAGTGACTCTTGCGTGGAAAGATCCACATCTTGGGTAGTCATTATCCCATACGTCACTAGCTCATGGACTCTTGCTAATTACATGAAAGAAAACATAATTTCTCCAACATAGGTGTGTCCGGTCCACGGCGTCATCCTTACTTGTGGGATATTCTCTTCCCCAACAGGAAAGGGCAAAGAGCCCAGCAAAGCTGGTCACATGATCCCTCCTAGGCTCCGCCTACCCCAGTCATTCTCTTTGCCGTTGTACAGGCAACATCTCCACGGAGATGGCTTAGAGTTTTTTAGTGTTTAACTGTAGTTTTTATTATTCAATCAAGAGTTTGTTATTTTAAAAATAGTGCTGGTATGTACTATTTACTCAGAAAACAGAAAAGAGATGAAGATTTCTGTTTGTATGAGGAAAATGATTTTAGCACCGTAACTAAAATCCATGGCTGTTCCACACAGGACTGTTGAGAGCAATTAACTTCAGTTGGGGGAACAGTGTGCAGTCTCTTGCTGCTTGAGGTATGACATATTCTAACAAGACGATGTAATGCTGGAAGCTGTCATTTTTCCCTATGGGATCCGGTAAGCCATGTTTATTACGATGTTAAATAAGGGCTTCACAAGGGCTTATTATGATTGTAGACTTTTGTGGGCTAAATCGATTCAGTATTAAAACCTATTTAGCCTTGAGGAATCATTTTATTTGGGTATATTTATATTAGATGATATTATAATGTCGGCAGGCACTGTATGAGACACCTTATTTCTCTGGGGCTTTCCCAAAGCATAAGCAGAGCCTCATTTTCGCGCCGGTGTGGCGCACTTGTTTTTGAGAGGCATGGCATGCAGTCGCATGTGAGAGGAGCTCTGATACTTACAAAAGTCTTTCTGAAGGCGTCATTTGGTATCGTATTCCCTTTGGGTTTGGTTGGGTCTCAGCAAAGCAGATACCAGGGACTGTAAAGGGGTTAAAGTGTTAAAACGGCTCCGGTTCCGTTATTTTAAGGGTTAAAGCTTCCAAATTTGGTGTGCAATACTTTTAAGGCTTTAAGAACACTGTGGTGAAAATTTGGTGAATTTTGTACAATTCCTTCATGTTTTTTCGCAATTGCAGTAATAAAGTGTGTTCAGTTTAAAATTTAAAGTGACAGTAACGGTTTTACTTTAAAACGTTTTTTTGTACTTTATTATCAAATTTATGCCTGTTTAACATGTCTGAACTACCAGATAGACTGTGTTCTGAATGTGGGGAAGCCAGAATTCCTGTTCATTTAAATAAATGTGATTTATGTGATAATGACAATGATGCCCAAGATGATTCCTCAAGTGAGGGGAGTAAGCATGGTACTGCATCATTCCCTCCTTCGTCTACACGAGTCTTGCCCACTCAGGAGGCCCCTAGTACATCTAGCGCGCCAATTCTCCTTACTATGCAACAATTAACGGCTGTAATGGATAATTCTGTCAAAAACATTTTAGCCAAAATGCACCCTTGTCAGCGTAAGCGTGGCTGCTCTGTTTTAGTTACTGAAGAGCATGACGATGCTGATATTAATATCTCTGAAGGACCCCTAACTCAATCTGAAGGGGGCCAGGGAGGTTTTGTCTGAGGGAGAAATTACTGATTCAGGGAACATTTCTCAACAGGCTGAACCTGATGTAATTGCATTCAAATTTAAGTTGGAACATCTCCGCATTCTGCTTAAGGAGGTATTATCCACTCTGGATGATTGTGAAAAGTTGGTCATCCCAGAGAAACTATGTTAAATGGACAAGTTCCTAGAGGTGCCGGAGCTCCCAGAAGCTTTTCCTATACCCAAGCGGGTGGCGGACATTGTTAATAAAGAATGGGAAAGGCCCGGTATTCCTTTCGTCCCTCCCCCCCATATTTAAAAAAATTGTTTCCTATGGTCGACCCCAGAAAGGACTTATGGCAGACAGTCCCCAAGGTCGAGGGAGCGGTTTCTACTTTAAACAAACGCACCACTATACCCATAGAGGATAGTTGCGCTTTCAAAGATCCTATGGATAAAAAATTAGAAGGTTTGCTTAAAAAGATGTTTGTTCAGCAGGGTTACCTTCTACAACCAATTTCATGCATTGTCCCTGTCACTACAGCCGCATGCTTCTGGTTTGATGAGCTGATAAAGGCGCTCGATAGTGATTCTCCTCCTTATGAGGAGATTATGGACAGAATCAATGCTCTCAAATTGGCTAATTCTTTCACCCTAGACGCCACTTTGCAATTGGCTAGGTTAGCGGCTAAGAATTCTGGGTTTGCTATTGTGGCGCGCAGAGCGCTTTGGTTGAAATCTTGGTCGGCTGACGCGTCTTCCAAGAACAAGCTACTAAACATTCCTTTCAAGGGGAAAACGCTGTTTGGCCCTGACTTGAAAGAGATTATCTCGGATATCACCGGGGGTAAGGGCCACGCCCTTCCTCAGGATCGGCCTTTCAAGGCGAAAAATAGACCTAATTTTCGTCCCTTTCGTAAAAACGGACCAGCCCAAGGTGCTACGTCCTCTAAGCAAGAGGGTAATACTTCTCAAGCCAAGCCAGCTTGGAGACCAATGCAAGGCTGGAACAAGGGAAAGCAGGCCAAGAAACCTGCCAATGCTACCAAGACAGCATGAAATATTGGCCCCCGATCCGGGATCGGATCTGGTGGGGGGCAGACTCTCTCTCTTCGCTCAGGCTTGGGCAAGAGATGTTCTGGATCCTTGGGCGCTAGAAATAGTCTCCCAGGGTTATCTTCTGGAATTCAAGGGACTTCCCCCAAGGGGAAGGTTCCACAGGTCTCAGTTGTCTTCAGACCACATAAAAAGACAGGCGTTCTTACATTGTGTAGAAGACCTGTTAAAAATGGGAGTGATTCATCCTGTTCCATTAGGAGAACAAGGGATGGGGTTCTACTCCAATCTGTTCATAGTTCCCAAAAAAGAGTGAACGTTCAGACCAATCTTAGATCTCAAGATCTTAAACAAGTTTCTCAAGGTTCCATCCTTCAAGATGGAAACCATTCGAACTATTCTCCCTTCCATCCAGGAGGGTCAATTCATGACCACGGTGGATTTAAAGGATGCGTATCTACATATTCCTATCCACAAGGAACATCATCGGTTCCTAAGGTTCGCATTCCTGGACAAACATTACCAGTTCGTGGCGCTTCCTTTCGGATTAGCCACTGCTCCAAGGATTTTCACAAAGGTACTAGGGTCCCTTCTAGCGGTGCTAAGACCAAGGGGCATTGCAGTGGTACCTTACCTGGACGACATTCTGATTCAAGCGTCGTCCCTTCCTCAAGCAAAGGCTCACACGGACATTGTTCTGGCCTTTCTCAGATCTCACGGCTGGAAAGTGAACGTGGAAAAGAGTTCTCTATCCCCGTCAACAAGGGTTCCCTTCTTGGGAACAATTATAGACTCCTTAGAAATGAGGATCTTTCTAACAGAGGCCAGAAAAACAAAGCTTCTGGACTCTTGTCGGATACTTCATTCCGTTCCTCTTCCTTCCATAGCTCAGTGCATGGAAGTGATCGGGCTGATGGTGGCGGCGATGGACATAGTTCCTTTTGCGCGCATTCATCTAAGACCATTACAACTGTGCATGCTCAGTCAGTGGAATGGGGACTATACAGACTTGTCTCCGAAGATACAAGTAAATCAGAGGACCAGAGACTCACTCCGTTGGTGGCTGTCCCTGGACAATCTGTCTCAAGGGATGACGTTCCACAGACCTGAGTGGGTCATTGTCACGACCGACGCCAGTCTGATAGGCTGGGGCGCGGTCTGGGGATCCCTGAAAGCTCAGGGTCTTTGGTCTCGGGAAGAATCTCTTCTACCGATAAATATTCTGGAACTGAGAGCGATATTCAATGCTCTCAAGGCCTGGCCTCAGCTTGCGAGGACCAAGTTCATACGGTTTCAATCAGACAACATGACAACTGTTGCGTACATCAACCATCAGGGGGGAACAAGGAGTTCCCTAGCGATGGAAGAAGTAACCAAATTATTCTTTGGGCGGAGTCTCACTCCTGCCACCTGTCTGCTATCCACATCCCAGGAGTGGAAAATTGGGAAGCGGATTTTCTGAGTCGGCAGACATTGCATCCGGGGGAGTGGGAACTCCATCCGGAAATCTTTGCCCAAGTCACTCACCTGTGGGGCATTCCAGACATGGATCTGATGGCCTCTCGTCAGAACTTCAAAGTTCCTTGCTACGGGGGCCAGATCCAGGGATCCCAAGGCGGCTCTAGTGGATGCACTAGTAGCACCTTGGACCTTCAAACTAGCTTATGTGTTTCCGCCATTTCCTCTCATCCCCAGGCTGATAGCCAGGATCAAGCAGGAGAGGGCGTCGGTGATCTTGATAGCTCCTGCGTGGCCACGCAGGACTTGGTATGCAGATCTGGTGAATATGTCATCGGCTCCACCTTGGAAACTACCTTTGAGACGAGACCTTCTTGTTCAGGGTCCGTTCGAACATCCGAATCTGGTTTCACTCCAGCTGACTGCTTGGAGATTGAACGCTTGATTTTATCGAAGCGAGGATTCTCAGATTCTGTTATCGATACTCTTGTTCAGGCCAGAAAGCCTGTGACTAGAAAGATTTACCACAAAATTTGGAAAAAATATATCTGTTGGTGTGAATCTAAAGGATTCCCTTGGGACAAGGTTAAGATTCCTAGGATTCTATCCTTTCTTCAAGAAGGATTGGAAAAAGGATTATCTGCAAGTTCCCTGAAGGGACAGATTTCTGCCTTGTCGGTATTGCTTCACAAAAAGCTGGCAGCTGTGCCAGATGTTCAAGCCTTTGTTCAGGCTCTGGTTAGAATCAAGCCTGTTTACAAACCTTTGACTCCTCCTTGGAGGTCTCAATTTAGTTCTTTCAGGTTCTTCAGGGGGTTCCGTTTGAACCCTTGCATTCCGTTGATATTAAGTTATTATCTGGAAAGTTTTGTTTTTAGTTGCGATTTCTTCTGCTAGAAGAGTCCTCAGAATTATCTGCTCTGCAGTGTTCTCCTCCTTATCTGGTGTTCCATGCAGATAAGGTGGTTTTACGTACTAAACCTGGTTTTCTTCCTAAAGTTGTTTTCTAACAAAAACATTAACCAGGAGATTATCGTACCTTCTCTGTGTCCGAAACCAGTTTCAAAGAAGGAACGTTTGTTGCACAATTTGGATGTTGTTCGCGCTCTAAAATTCTATTTAGATGCTACAAAGATTTTAGACAAACATCTTCCTTGTTTGTTGTTTATTCAGGTAAAAGGAGAGGTCAAAAAGCAACTTCTACCTCTCTTTCTTTTTGGATTAAAAGCATCATCAGATTGGCTTACGAGACTGCCGGACGGCAGCCTCCCGAAAGAATCACAGCTCATTCCACTAGGGCTGTGGGCTTCCACTTGGGCCTTCAAGAACGAGCTTCTGTGGATCAGATATGTAGGGCAGCGACTTGGTCTTCACTGCACACTTTACCAAATTTTACAAGTTTGATACTTTTGCTTCTTTCTGAGGCTATTTTTGGGAGAAAGGTTTTGGCAAGCCGTGGTGCCTTCCATTTAGGTGACCTGATTTGCTCCCTCCCTTCATCCGTGTCCTAAAGCTTTGGTATTGGTTCCCACAAGTAAGGATGACGCCGTGGACCGGACACACCTATGTTGGAGAAAAACAGAATTTATGTTTACCTGATAAAATTTCTTTCTCCAACGGTGTGTCCGGTCCACGGCCCGCCCTGGTTTTTTAATCAGGTCTGATATTTTATTTTCTTTAACTACAGTCACCACGGTACCATATGGTTTTCTCCTATGCAAATATTCCTCCTTAACGTCGGTCGAATGACTGGGGTAGGCGAGCCTAGGAGGGATCATGTGACCAGCTTTGCTGGGCTCTTTGCCATTTCCTGTTGGGGAAGAGAATATCCCACAAGTAAGGATGACGCCGTGGACCGGACACACCGTTGGAGAAAGAAATTTATCAGGTAAACATAAATTCTGTTTTATGTAAGAACGTACCTGATAAATTCATTTCTTTCATATTAGCAAGAGTCCATGAGGCCCACCCTTTTTTGTGGTGGTTATGATTTTTTTGTAATAAAGCACAATTATTCCAATTCCTTATTTTATATGCTTTCGCACTTTTTTTCTTATCACCCCCCTTCTTGGCTATTCGTTAAACTGAATTGTGGGTGTGGTGAGGGGTGTATTTGTAGGCATTTTGAGGTTTGGGAAACTTTGCCCCTCCTGGTAGGAATGTATATCCCATACGTCACTAGCTCATGGACTCTTGCTAATATGAAAGAAATGAATTTATCAGGTAAGTTCTTACATAAATTATGTTTTTTTGATTTAAACTCAGTCACCTCTGCACCTTGTAGTTTCTCCTTTTCTTCTGTTATGTGTGATCAGTCCACGGGTCATCATTACTTCTGGGATATAACTCCTCCCCAACAGGAAATGCAAGAGGATTCACCCAGCAGAGCTGCATATAGCTCCTCCCCTCTACGTCAGTCCCAGTCATTCTCTTGCACCCAACGACTAGATAGGAGGGTGGTGAGAGGACTATGGTGATTATACTTAGTTTTATGACTTCAATCAAAAGTTTGTTATTTTAAAATAGCACCGGAGCGTGTTATTACTTCTCTGGCAGAGTTTGAGGAAGAATCTGACAGAGATTTTTTACTATGATTTTAACCGGAGTCGTTAAGATCATATTGCTGTTCTCGACCATCTGAGGAGGTAAAGGCTTCAGATCAGGGGACAGCGGGCAGATGAATCTGCATTGAGGTATGTGGCAGTTTTTATTTTCTGAATGGAATTGATGAGAAAAGCCTGCCCATACCGTTAAAATGACATGATGTATACACTTCAGTATTCTGGGGATGGTATTTCACCGAACTACTGTGTTAAGGTCACTAATTCCTTTTAATAACTATTCTCATGTTAAACGTTTTTGCTGGAATGTAGAATCGTTTGCATTGCTGAGGTACTGTGTGAATAAATGTTGGGCATTATTTTCCACTTGGCAGTTTTTTGCTTTAATTGTGACAGTTTCGTTTCTCTTCACTGCTGTAGTGGGAGAGGGAGGGGGCCGTTTTGGCGCTCTTTGCTACGCATCAAAAAATTCCAGTCAGCTACTTTTATATGTCCTGCATGATCCGGTTCATCTCTGACAGATCTCAGGGTCCTTCAAACTTCTTTGAAGGGAGGGGTAAATTCTCTCAGCAGAGCTGTGAGAATTCTTATAGTGACTGTGTATAAAAAACGTTGTTTTGTTTTCTTATGTACAAATTTAATTAGTGTTGTTTTTTACTAATGGGAACAAACCTTTGCTAAAAAGTTGTGTTGTTTTAAAATTTGATGCAATAACTGTTTTTCAGTTCATTATTTCAACTGTCATTTAATCGTTAGTACCTCTTTGAGGCACAGTACGTTTTTTTGCTAAAAAAGATTATAACCAAGTTGTAAGTTTTTTGCTAGTGTGTTAAACATGTCTGACTCAGAGGAAGATATCTGTGTCAATTGTTCCAATGCCAAGGTGGAGCCCAATAGAAATTTATGTACTAACTGTATTGATGCTACTTTAAATAAAAGTCAATCTGTACAATGTGAACAAATTTCACCAACAGCGAGGGGAGAGTTATGCCGACTAACTCGCCTCACGCGACAGTACCTGCATCTCCCGCCCGGGAGGTGCGTGATATTTTTGGCGCCTAGTACATCTGGGCGGCCATTACAGATAACATTACAAGATATGGCTACTGTTATGACTGAAGTTTTGTCTAAATTACCTGAACTAAGAGGCAAGCGTGATCACTCTGGGGTGAGAACAGAGTGCGCTGACAATGCTAGGGCCATGTCTGATACTGCGTCACAGCTCGCAGAGCATGAGGACGGAGAGCTTCATTCTGATGGGTGACGGTTCTGATCCAAACAGTTTGGACTCAGATATTTCAAATTTTAAATTTAAATTGGAGAACCTCCGTGTACTACTAGGGGAGGTCTTAGCAGCTCTCAACGATTGTAACACGGTTGCAATACCAGAGAAAACTGTGTAGGTTGGATAAATACTTTGCGGTACCGGCGAGGTACTGACGTTTTTCCTATACCTAAGAGACTAACTGAAATTGTTTACTAAGGAGTGGGATAGACCCGGTGTGCCGTTCTCACCCCCTCCAATATTTAGAAAGATGTTTCCCATAGACGCCACCACTCGGGACTTATGGCAAACGGTCCCCAAGGTGGAGGGAGCAGTTTCTAGCTTTAGCTAATGCGTACCACTATCCCGGTGGAGGATAGCTGTGCTTTCTCAGATCCAATGGATAAAAAATTAGAGGGTTACCTTAAGAAAATGTTTGTTCAACAAGGTTTTTATATTACAACCCCTTGCATGTATCGCGCCGATTACGGCTGCGGCAGCATTTTGGATTGAGTCGCGTGAAGAGAACCTTAGTTCCTCTACGCTAGACGACATTACGGACAGGCTTAGAGTCCTTAAACTAGCTAATTCTTTCATTTCGGAGGCCGTAGTACATTTAACCAAACTTACGGCTAAGAACTCAGGATTCGCCATACAGGCACGCAGGGCACTGTGGCTAAAATCCTGGTCAGCTGATGTTACTTCTAAGTCCAAATTACTTAATATACCTTTCAAGGGGCAGTCCTTATTCGGGCCCGGTTTGAAAGAAATTATCGCTGACATTACGGGAGGTAAGGGCCACGCCCTACCTCAAGACAAGGGCCAAAGCTAAGGCTAGACAGTCTAATTTTCGTCCCTTTCGGAATTTCAAAAACAGGAGCAGCATCAACCTCCACTGCACCAAAACAGGAAGGAGCTGTTGCTCGTTACAGGCAAGGCTGGAAGCCTAACCAGTCCTGGAACAAAAGCAAAGCAGGCCAGGAAACCTGCTGCTGCCCCAAAGACAGCATGAACCGAGAGCCCCCGATCCGGGACCGGATCTAGTAGGGGGCAGACTCTCTCTCTTCGCCCAGGCCTGGGCAAGAGATGTTCAGGATCCCTGGGCACTAGAGATCATATCTCAGGGATACCTTCTAGACTTCAAATTATCTCCCCCAAGAGGGAGATTTCATCTGTCAAGGTTGTCAACAAACCAGATAAAGAAAGAAGCGGTTTCTACGCTGCGTACAAGATCTGTTAACAATGGGAGTGATCCATCCGGTTCCGTGGTCGGAACAAGGACAAGGGTTCTACTCAAACCTGTTTGTGGTTCCCAAAAAAGAGGGAACTTTCAGGCCAATCTTAGATTTAAAGACTCTAAACAAATTCCTAAGAGTTCCATCGTTCAAAATGGAAACTATTCGGACAATTTTACCCATGATCCAAGAGGGTCAGTACATGACCACAGTGGATTTTAAAGGATGCTTACCTTCACATACCGATCCACAAAGATCATCAACCGGTATCCTAAGGTTTGCCTTCTTAGACAGGCACTACCAGTTTGTAGCTCTTCCATTCGGATTGGCTACGGCTCCAAGAATCTTCACAAAGGTTCTGGGTGCCCATCTAGCGGTACTAAGACCGCGAGAGGATTTCGGTTGCTCCGTACCTAGACGACATTCTAATACAAGCTTCAAGCTTTCAAACTGCCAAGTCTCATACAGAGTTAGTTCTGGCATTTCTAAGGTCGCATGGATGGAAAGTGAACGAAAAGAAGAGTTCTCTCTTTCCCTCTCACAAAGAGTTCCATTCTTGGGGACTCTTATAGATTCTGTAGAAATGAAGATTTTACCTGACAGAAGGACAGGTTAACAAAACTTCACAATGCATGCCGCGTCCTTCATTCCATTCAACACCCGTCAGTAGCTCAATGCATGGAGGTGATCGGCTTAATTGGTAGCGGCAATGGACATAGTACCTTTTGCACGCCTACACCTCAGACCGCTGCAACTATGCATGCTAAGTCAGTGGAATGGGGATTACTCAGATTTGTCCCCTACTCTGAATCTGAATCAAGAGACCAGAAAGGACAGATTTCAGCTCTGTCCATCTTGTTACACAGACGTCTGTCAGAAAATCCAGACGTCCAGTCCCTTTTGTCAGGCTTTAGCTAGGATCAAACCTGTGTTTAAAGCTGTTGCTCCACCATGGAGTTTAAACTAGTTCTTAACGTTTTTACAGGGTGTTCCGTTTGAACCCCTTCATTCCATTGATATAAAAATGTTATCTTGGAAAGTTCTGTTTTAATGGCTATTTCCTCGGCTCGAAGAGTCTCTGAGTTATCAGCCTTACATTGTGATTCCCCTTATCTGATTTTTCACTCAGACAAGGTAGTTCTGCGTACTAAACCTGGGTTCTTACCTAAGGTAGTCACTAACAGGAACATCAATCAAGAGATTGTTGTCCATCCTTGTGTCCAAATCCTTCTTCAAAGAAGGAACGTCTTTTACACAATCTGGATGTAGTTCGTGCCCTCAAGTTCTACTTGCAGGCAACTAAAGATTTTCGCCAAACTTCTTCCTTGTTTGTCGTTTACTCTGGACAGAGGAGAGGTCAAAAAGCTTCTGCTACCTCTCTCTCTTTTTGGCTTCGTAGCATAATACGTTTAGCCTATGAGACTGCTGGACAGCAGCCTCCTGAAAGAATTACAGCTCACTCCACTAGAGCTGTGGCTTCCACTTGGGCCTTTAAGATTGAGGCCTCTGTTGAACAGATTTGCAAGGCTGCAACTTGGTCTTTCGCTTCATACTTTTTCCAAATTTACAAATTTGACACTTTTGCTTCTTCGGAGGCTATTTTTGGGAGAAAGGTTCTTCAGGACAGTGGTTCCTTCTGTATAATGAGCCTGCCTATCCCTCCCGTCATCCGTGTACTTTTGCTTTGGTATTGGTATCCCAGAAGTAATGATGACCCGTGGACTGATCACACATAACAGAAGAAAACATAATTTATGCTTACCTGATAAATTCCTTTCTTCTGTTGTGTGATCAGTCCACGCCCGCCCTGTTTTAAGGCAGGTAAATATCTTTTAAATTATACTCCAGTCACCACTTCACCCTTGGTTACTCCTTTCTCGGTTGTTTCTTGGTCGAATGACTGGGACTGACGTAGAGGGGAGGAGCTATATGCAGCTCTGCTGGGTGAATCCTCTTGCATTTCCTGTTGGGGAGGAGTTATATCCCAGAAGTAATGATGACCCGTGGACTGATCACACAACAGAAGAAGGAATTTATCAGGTAAGCATAAATTATGTTTTTCTTCCTGTACCTTTGGTCGAATGACTGGGGGGTGGAGCTAAGGGAGGAGCTATATAGACAGCTCTGCTGTGGTGCTCTTTGCCACTTTCTGTTAGGAAGGATAATATCCCACAAGTAAAGGATGAATCCGTGGACTCGCCTTACTATAGAAGAAATTAATTTATCAGGTAAGCATAAATGTACTTTTCACAGGAGGGTTGTTCATCTTCCAGATATTCATTATTTTGTTCAGGCTTTATTTTGTATTAAACCGACTTCTCCTCCATGGAGTTTAACTTAGTGTTGACGATTCTACAGGCACCTCTTTTGGACATTAAACTGCTTTCTTGGAAAGTATTGTTTCTTTTGACTATCTCTTCTGCTAGAAGAGTTTCGGAATTGTCTGCTCTCTCTTGTTAGTCTCCTTATCTGATTTTTTATCAAGATAAAGCTGTTTTACAGACTTCAATTTTCTACCGAAGGTTGTTTAACCTCTCACAACATTAATAGGGAAATCCTAATCCGAAAAATGCTGCTTAAAAAGCTTTGCATTCTTTAGATGTTAGAGCATTAAAATATTTTGTTGATGCTACTAAATATTTCAGAACGAAGTCTAGTCTATTTGTTTTGCTTTCTGGTTTGAAAAAAGGCCAGAAAGCTTTGGCTATCTCTTTAGCTTCTTGGTTGAAACCTTTGATTTACAAAGCTTATTTGGAGTCGGGTCAGTCGCCGCCTCAGAGAATGACAGCTCATTCTACTAGATCGGTTGCCACATCTTGGGCTTTCAAGAATGAAGCTTCAGTTGATTAAGTTTGCAAAGCAACCACTTGGTCTTCTCTGCGTAACTTAACTAAATTTTAACATTTTGATGTTTTTGCATTGTCAGAAGCAGCTTTTGGTAGAAAATTAATTTAATTCATTGTGGTGAGAGCCAATGAATCAAACCCATTTGTGGGTTATATTTTTTTTGTTTAAATGCTAATCTTTTTTTCCTGGTCCTCTTTTTTGGCTTTTACTCAAACACCTCACCACTTGTCTATACGTTAAAAGGTATATGTGAGGTGGGAGGGGTATTTATAGGCTTTTGATGTTTGTGAAAATTTGTCGCCTCCTGGTAGGAATGTATATCCCATATGTAATAGCTTGTGGACTCTTGCCACCATGAAAGAAATTAATTTATCAGGTAAGTTCTTACATAAATTATTTTTATTTTAAGGGACACTGTAAAATGTCTTCCTTTCAGTGACTTGTTATACCAGTTGCATAGTATAAAATGTATAAGAAATGTATTCTTTGTGTTTATTTTTGTATATGAAATAGCTAGTTTAATTCTTTTAAACCACAGCCCACTAACATGGGTTGAGCTTGCAGGAAAATAAGATTTCCTTTACTGTATCGCTTTTTTTTTTTTATCTCACCAAAGTACAATTAACATTGTATTGACTCTTCTAGCTCCCATTGGGAGTGTAATGTATTGTGCTGGCTCTTTACACATTGTTTTTCTATAGCCAATACTTAGTATAGAAACTTTCAGTATCAGTAGAGATACCACAGGCACAAGCAACTATTTCAAATGCCGATAAAATAAAAAGGAGCTGTTTGTAAACAACTTAATACACTGCAGCAGGTAAATTAGATTGCACTGTCCCTTTAATATGCTTATACTTTGTATTCTTAAAGGGACATGAAACCCAACATTTTTTCTTTCATAATTCAGTTACATAACATCAGTAAATTTGAATTTCTTTCCTAAGATATGGTGAGTCCACGACATCCTCAATTACTAGTGGGAATATCACTCCTGGCCAGCAGGAGGCGACAAAGAGCACCACAGCAAAGCTGTTAAGTGTCACTGCCCTTACCCATAACCCCCAGTCATTCTCTTTGCCTTTGTCAAAGGAGGAGGTGAAGTTCTGGTGTCTGAAGAAAATTGGATTTCTTTTGTGGCAAGCAAGTTTTTTTGGGGCTAGCCGTACTCTACGTTGGTCTCTTCAGTAGGGCAGTGGTGACTTTAAAGCAGTTAGGAACCTATAAGGTGGGCCTTGCTGCGTTTTTCTAACATAATTACTGTCCATGGTATAGAAAGCGAGAGTAGGTTTACTCTGTTCTTTCTTTTTCCACAGGTCTCCGTGTAAACTGTCCTCCTGCCGCACGACTAGATGCAGGTGCCTTTTTGTCTTCTAGTAGGGAGACTTCTGCAAAATTTGATTGGGACAAAACCCAATTTTTTTCATTCATGATTTAGATAGAACATTTTAAATAACTTTCTAATTTTCTTCTATTATCATATTTTCTTCATTTTCTTGTTATCCTTATTTGAAAAGCAGAAATGTAAGCTCAAGAGTGTGCATGTGTCTGCAGCACTATATAGCAGCAGTTTTACAACTATGTTATACATTAGCAGTAGCACTAGATGGCAGCACTATTTCCTGTCCTGTAGTGCTTCAGGCATGTGCACACTACCTACCTATGTATCTCTTTAACAAAGAATAACATGAAAATGAAACCTTTTTGATAATAGTAGTGAATTGGAAACTTTTTAAAAATTGTATTCTCTATCTGAATAATGAGAGAATTTTTGGGGGGTTTAATGTCCCTTTATGGCAGTGTGCAGGCGCTTAATGTGACATGTAAAAGAGAGACTGACTTCCCTTTATGATGATGAAAGGGTTAATCGGTTACATGAGGTAAAATGTTATTTATACAATGTGTGAATTGACTAGTCTTCACTTTCTGTAATATGCAATCCGGTGTGTCAGGTCATTCTATCAAGTAGTTCATGAGAGCCTTGAATATTGCAGTACTGGTTTGTTGTGGTGTGTTCATGTTTTAGCACTTCTTGGTGCAAAAAATGTATTTGGCGTGAAGGTTGCATTTGTTGTGACGCGAGTCACTTCATTTCTTGCGTCTTTGTTGAGGCGAAATTTTTGCCACGTGTCCTTACCTGCATTATGTGCAGAATTATGTAACATTATTTTCTATCGCCTAGATTTAGAGTTCTGCGTTAGCCGTCAAAACCAGCGTTAGGGGGTCCTAACGCTGGTTTTGGCCGCCTGCTGGTATTTAGAGTCAGTCAGGAAAGGGTCTAACGCTCACTTTCCAGCCGCAACTTTTCCATACCGCAGATCCCCCTACGCCAATTGCGTAGCCTATCTTTTCAATGGGATCTTTCTAACGCTGGTATTTAGAGTCTTGGCTGAAGTGAGCGTTAGAAATCTAACGACAAGACTCCAGCCGCAGAGAAAAGCCAGGAGTTAAGAGCTTTCTGGGCTAACGCCGGTTCATAAAGCTCTTAACTACTGTGCTCTAAAGTACACTAACACCCATAAACTACCTATGTACCCCTAAACCGAGGCCCCCCCCCCCATCGCCGCCACTCTAATACATTTTTTTAACCCCTAATCTGCTGACCGCACACCGCCGCAACCTACATTATCCCTATGTACCCCTAATCTGCTGCCCCTAACATCGCCGACACCTACATAATATTTATTAACCCCTAATCTGCCCCCCCAACTTGGCCCTACCTTACCTACAATTATTAACCCCTAATCTGCCGACCGGACCTTACCGCTACTCTAATAAATGTATTAACCCCTAAAGCTAAGTCTTACCCTAACACCCCCCTAAGTTAAATATAATTTTTATCTAACGAAATAAAATAAATCGTATTAAATAAATTATTCCTATTTAAAGCTATATACTTACCTGTAAAATAAACCCTAATATAGCTACAATATAAATAATAATTATATTGTAGCTATTTTAGGATTAATATTTATTTTACAGGCAACTTTGTATTTATTTTAACCAGGTACAATAGCTATTAAATAGTTAAGAACTATTTAATAGCTACCTAGTTAAAATAATTACAAAATTACCTGTAAAATAAATCCTAACCTAAGTTACAATTAAACCTAACACTACACTTTCAATAAATTAATTACATACAAATACCTACAAATAAATACAATTAAATAAACTAACTAAAGTACAAAAAATAAAAAAGAACTAAGTTACAAAAATAAAAAAATAATTTGCAAACATTATAAAAATATTACAACAATTTTAAGCTAATTACACCTACTCCAAGCCCCCTAATAAAATAACAAAGCCCCCCAAAATAAAAAAATGCCCTACCCTATTCTAAAATAAAAATTGTAAAGCTCTTTTACCTTACCAGCCCTTAAAAGGGCTTTTTGCTGGGCATGCCCCAAAGAACTCTGCTCTTTTGCCTGTAAAAAAAAAACATACAATACCCCCCCCCCAACATTACAACCCACCACCCACATACCCCTAATCTAACCCAAACCCCCCTTAAATAAACCTAACACTAAGCCCCTGAAGATCTTCCTACCTTATCTTCACCACGCCGGGTATCACCAATCCGTCCAGAAGAAGGTCCGAAGTCTTCCTCCTATCCGGGCGATTGTCTTCATCCAAGCGGGGGCTGAAGAGGTCCATCATCGGGCTGAAGTCTTCATCCAAGCGGGGGCTGAAGAGGTCCATCATCGGGCTGAAGTCTTCATCCAAGCGGGGG